>NC_134830.1:8753993-8938050 GCF_004210375.1 Tachypleus tridentatus | reverse complement strand
TTCCACAGTCTAATACATGATAGATCTGGATTTAACATTGTTTTACAGTCAAGTCACATGACAGACAACAATTCTACCATTGTTCCACAATTCAATACATGATAAATCCAGATTAACATTTTCAAAGTGTAATACATCATAAATCTGAATTTAACATTGTTACACAGTCTAATATATGATAGATCTGGATTTAACATTGTTAGACAGTCTAACACATGTTAAATCTGGATTTAACATTGTTATTGCAGTCTAATACAAGATAAATCTGGATTTAACATTGTTCTATAGTCTAATAACATGTTAAATATGGATTTTAAACATTGTTCCACAGTCAATACATGATAGACTGGATTTCTAACATTGTTCTAAAGTCTAATACATGATAGATCTGGAATTAACATTGTTCCATAGTCTGCTAAGTATGATAAATCTGGATTTAACATTGTTCCACAGTCTAACACAATGATAGATGGAGATTTAACATTGTTCCACAGTCTAACACATGATAGATCTGATTTGGACATTGTTAAGGCAGCTCAATACATGATAGATCTGGATTTAACATTGTTCCTACAGTCTCAATACATGATAGATCTGGATTTAACATTGTTCTACAGTCTAATACATGATAGATCTGGATTTAACATTGTTCTACAAGTCTAATCACATGATAGATCTGGATTTAACATTGTTCTACAGTTCTACAAGATTTATAGATCTGGATTTAACATTGTTCTACAGTCTAATCTACATGATAGATCTGGATTTAACATTAATTAGACTGTCTAACACATCTTAAATACGATTTAACTTTTGTTCCACTGACTAATACATGGATTTAACATTGTTGTAATAACTGTTCAATACATGTTAACATGGATTTAACATTTTTTACAGTCTAATACATGATAGAACTGATTTAACATTGTTCTACAGTTCAATACATTATAGATCTGGATTTAACATTGTTTTTACAGTCTAACACATGATAGATCTTGATTTAACATTGTTCCACAGTTCAATACATGATAGATCTGGATTTAACATTGTTCCACAGTTCAATACATGATAGATCCGGATTTAACATTGTTCTACAAGCTATTCAATACATTATAGATCTGGATTTAACTTTGTTCCACTGACTAATCATCAGATGGATTTATAACATTGTTGTACATTGTTCAATACATGTTAAATAATGGATTTAACATTGTTTTACAGTCCAATACATGATAGATCTGGATTTAACATTGTTCCACAGTCTAATACATGTTAAATCTGGATTTAACATTGTTTTACAGTCTAATACACATAGATCTGGATTTAACATTGTTCTGCTGACTAATACATGTAAATCTGATTTAACATTGTTCTAAATTCTAATACATGATAGATCTGGATTTTAACATTGTTCCACAGTCTAACACATGATAGATCTGGATTTAACATTGTTCTACAGTTCAATACATGATAGATCTGGATTTAACATTTTTTTACAGTCTATACATGACAGATCTGGATTTAACATTGTTTTACAGTCTAATACATGTTAAATCTGGATTTAACATTGTTCCACAGTCTAATACATGATAAATCTGATTTAACATTGTTCCACAGTCTTACACATTATAGATCTTGATTTAACATTGTTCCACAGTCTAATACATGATAGATCTGGATTTAACATTGTTCTACAGTCTAATACATGATAGATCTGGATTTAACATTTGTTCTACAGTCTAATACATGATAGATCTGGATTTAACATTGTTCCACGGTCTAATGATAGATCTGGAACATTGTTCATTAGGTCTAATACATGTTAAATCTGGATTTAACATGTTACAGTCTAATACATGATAGATCTGGATTTAACATTGTTCCACAGTCTAATACATGATAGATCTGGATTTGACATTGTTCCACAGTCTAATACATGATAGATCTGGATTTAACATTGTTTTACAGTCTAACACATGATAGATCTGGATTTAACATTGTTTTAACAGTCCTAATACATGATAGATCTGGATTTAACATTGTTCTTGCAGTTCAATACATGTTAAATCTGGATTTAACATTGTTCCAAAGTTCAATACATGATAGATCTGATTTAACATTGTTCTACAGTCTAATACATGATAGATCTGGATTTAACATTGTTCCACAGTCTAATACATGATAGATCTGGATTTAACATTGTTTCACAGTCTAATACATGATAGATCTGGATTTAACATTGTTTTACAGTCTAAATACATGATAAATCTGTATTTAACATTGTTCCACAGTCTAATACATGATAAATCTGGATTTAACATTGTTCCACAGTCTAATACATCATAGATCTGGATTTAACATTGTTCCACACTCTAATACATGATAGATCTGGATTTAACATTGTTCTACAGTCTAATACATGTTAAATCTGGATTTAACATTGTTCTACAGTCTAATACATGATAGATCTGGATTTAACATTGTTCTACAGTCTAATACATGATAAATCTGGATTTAACATTGTTCTTACAGTCTAATACATCATAGATCTGGATTTAACATTGTTCCACAGTCAATACATGATAGATCTGGATTTAACATTGTTCTACAGTTCAATACATGATAAATCTGGATTTAACATTGTTCTGCAGCTCCAATACATGATAGATCTGGATTTAACATTGGTCTAAAGTTCAACATGACAGATAACAATTCTAACATTGTTCTACAGTCTAATACTGATAGATTTGATTTAACATTTTTCTATACAGTCTAATACATGATAGATCTGATTTAACATTGTTCCACAGTCTAATACATGATAAATCTGATTTAACATTGTTCTGGCAGTCCAATACATGATAGATCTGGATTTAACATTGTTTTACAGTCTAATACATGATAGATCTGGATTTAACATTGTTCCACAGTCTAATACATGATAGATCTGATTTAACATTGTTCTAAAGTCTAATACATGATAGATCTGGATTTAACATTGTTCAACAGTCTAATACATGATAGATCTGGATTTAACATTGTTCTACAGTCTAATACATGATAGATCTGGATTTAACATTGTTCTACAGTCTAATACATGATAGATCTGGATTTAACATTGTTCCACAGTCTAATACATGATAGATCTGGATTTAACATTGTTCTACAGTCTAATACATGATAGATCTGAAACATTGTTCCACAGTCTAATACATGATAGATCTGGATTTAACATTGTTCTACAGTCTAATACATGATAGATCTGGATTTAACATTGTTCCACAGTTCCAATACATGATAGATCTGGATTTAACATTGTTTTACAGTCTAATACATGATAGATCTGGATTTAACATTGTTCTACAGTCTAATACATGATAGATCTGGATTTAACATTGTTCCACAGTCTAATACATGATAGATCATTGTTCCATCCCAATTGATAGATCTGGATTTAACATTGTTCCACAGTTCAAATACATGATAGATCTGGATTTAACATTGTTCCACAGTCTAATACATGATAGATCTGGATTTAACATTGTTCTACAGTTCAATACATGATAGATCTGGATTTAACATTGTTCTACAGTCTAATACATGATAGATCTGGATTTAACATTGTTCTACAGTCTAATACATGATAGATCTGGATTTAACATTGTTCCACAGTCTAATACATGATAGATCTGGATTTAACATTGTTCCACAGTCTAATACATGATAGATCTGGATTTAACATTGTTCCAGTCTAATACATGATAGATCTGGATTTAACATTGTTCTACAGTCTAATACATGATAGATCTGGATTTAACATTGTTCTAAAGCTAAATATAGATCTGGATTTAACATTGTTAGACTAACACATGATAGATTTAACATTGTTCTACAGTCTAATACATGATAGATAGATCTGGATTTAACATTGTTCCACAGTCCAATACATGATATATCTGGATTTAACATTGTTCCACAGTCTAATACATGATAGATCTGGATTTAACATTGTTCTACAGTCTAAACACATGATAGATCTGGATTTAACATTGTTCTTACAGTCTAATACATGATAGATCTGGATTTAACATTGTTCCACAGTTAATACATGATAGATCTGGATTTAACATTGTTCCACAGTCATACATGATAAATCTGGATTTAACATTGTTCTGTCTACAGTCTAATACATGATAGATCTGGATTTAACATTGTTCCACAGTCTAATACATGATAGATCTGGATTTAACATTGTTCCACAGTCTAATACATGATAGATCTGGATTTAACATTGTTCTTACAGTCTATACATGATAGATCTGGATTTAACATTGTTCTACAGTTCAATACATGATAGATCTGGATTTAACATTGTTCTACAGTCTAATACATGATAGATCTGGATTTAACATTGTTCTACAGTCTAATACATGATAAATCTGGATTTAACATTGTTCCACAGTCTAATACATGATAGATCTGGATTTAACATTGTTCTACAGTCTAATACATGATAGATCTGGATTTAACATTGTTCTCACAGTCTAATACATGATAGATCTGGATTTAACATTGTTCCACAGTCTAATACATGATAGATCTGGATTTAACATTGTTCCACAGTCTAATACATGATAGATCTGGATTTAACATTGTTCTACAGTCTAATACATGATAGATCTGGATTTAACATTGTTCCACAGTTCAATACATGATAGATCTGGATTTAACATTGTTCCACAGTCTAATACATGATAGATCTGGATTTAACATTGTTCCACAGTCTAATACATGATAGATCTGGATTTAACATTGTTCCACAGTCTAATACATGATAGATCTGGATTTAACATTGTTCCACAGTCTAATACATGATAGATCTGGATTTAACATTGTTCTACAGTCCAATACATGATAGATCTGGATTTAACATTGTTCCACAGTCTAATACATGATAGATCTGGATTTAACATTGTTCCACAGTTCAATACATGATAGATCTGGATTTAACATTGTTCCACAGTCTAATACATGATAGATCTGGATTTAACATTGTTCTACAGTCTAATACATGATAGATCTGGATTTAACATTGTTCTACAGTCTAATACATGATAGATCTGGATTTAACATTGTTCTACAGTCTAATACATGATAGATCTGGATTTAACATTGTTCCACAGTCTAATACATGATAGATCTGGATTTAACATTGTTCTACAGTCTAATACATGATAGATCTGGATTTAACATTGTTCCACAGTCTAATACATGATAGATCTGGATTTAACATTGTTCTACAGTTCTAATACATGATAGATCTGGATTTAACATTGTTCTACAGTCTAATACATGATAGATCTGGATTTAACATTGTTCTACAGTCTAATACATGATAGATCTGGATTTAACATTGTTCCACAGTCTAATACATGATAGATCTGGATTTAACATTGTTCTACAGTCTAATACATGATAGATCTGGATTTAACATTGTTCCACAGTCTAATACATGATAGATCTGGATTTAACATTGTTCTACAGTCTAATACATGATAGATCTGGATTTAACATTGTTCCACAGTCTAATACATGATAGATCTGGATTTAACATTGTTCCACAGTCTAATACATGATAGATCTGGATTTAACATTGTTCCACAGTCTAATACATGATAGATCTGGATTTAACATTGTTCTACAGTCTAATACATGATAGATCTGGATTTAACATTGTTCTACAGTCTAATACATGATAGATCTGGATTTAACATTGTTCCACAGTCTAATACATGATAGATCTGGATTTAACATTGTTCTACAGTCTAATACATGATAGATCTGGATTTAACATTGTTCTACAGTCTAATACATGATAGATCTGGATTTAACATTGTTCCACAGTCTAATACATGATAGATCTGGATTTAACATTGTTCCACAGTCTAATACATGATAGATCTGGATTTAACATTGTTTTACAGTCTAATACATGATAGATCTGGATTTAACATTGTTTCACAGTCTAATACATGATAGATCTGGATTTAACATTGTTCCACAGTCTAACACATCATAGATCTTGATTTAACATTGTTCCACAGTCTTTGAATACATGATAGATCTGGATTTAACATTGTTCCACAGTTCAATACATGATAGATCTGGATTTAACATTGTTCCACAGTCTAATACATGATAGATCTGGATTTAACATTGTTCCACAGTCTAATACATGATAGATCTGGATTTAACATTGTTTTACAGTCTAATACATGATAGATCTGGATTTAACATTGTTCTACAGTCTAATACATGTTAAATCTGGATTTAACATTGTTCCACAGTCTAATACATGATAGATCTGGATTTAACATTGTTCCACAGTCTAATACATGATAGATCTGGATTTAACATTGTTCTAAAGTCTAATACATTATAGATCTGGATTTAACATTGTTCTACAGTCTAATACATGATAGATCTGGATTTAACATTGTTCTACAGTCTAATACATGATAGATCTGGATTTAACATTGTTCTAAAGTCTAATACATGATAGATCTGGATTTAACATTGTTCCACAGTCTAATACATGATAGATCTGGATTTAACATTGTTCTAAAGTCTAATACATCATAGATCTGAATTTAACATTGTTCCACAGTCTAATACATGATAGATCTGGATTTAACATTGTTCCACAGTCTAATACATGATAGATCTGGATTTAACATTGTTCTACAGTCTAATACATGATAGATCTGGATTTAACATTGTTCTACAGTCTAATACATGATAGATCTGGATTTAACATTGTTCCACAGTCTAATACATGATAGATCTGGATTTAACATTGTTCTACAGTCTAATACATGATAGATCTGGATTTAACATTGTTCCACAGTCTAATACATGATAGATCTGGATTTAACATTGTTCTACAGTCTAATACATGATAGATCTGGATTTAACATTGTTCTACAGTCTAATACATGATAGATCTGGATTTAACATTGTTCCACAGTCTAATACATGATAGATCTGGATTTAACATTGTTCCACAGTCTAATACATGTTAGATCTGGATTTAACATTGTTCCACAGTCTAATACATGATAGATCTGGATTTAACATTGTTCTACAGTCTAATACATGATAGATCTGGATTTAACATTGTTCCACAGTCTAATACATGATAGATCTGGATTTAACATTGTTCTACAGTCTAATACATGTTAAATATGGATTTAACATTGTTCCACAGTCTAATACATGATAGATCTGGATTTAACATTGTTCTACAGTCTAATACATGATAGATCTGGATTTAACATTGTTCCACAGTCTAATACATGATAGATCTGGATTTAACATTGTTCTACAGTCTAATACATGATAGATCTGGATTTAACATTGTTCCACAGTCTAATACATGATAGATCTGGATTTAACATTGTTCTACAGTCTAATACATGATAGATCTGATAGATTTAACATTGTTCTACAGTCTAATACATGATAGATCTGGATTTAACATTGTTCCACAGTCTAATACATGATAGATCTGGATTTAACATTGTTCCACAGTCTAATACATGATAGATCTGGATTTAACATTGTTCCACAGTCTAATACATGATAGATCTGGATTTAACATTGTTCTACAGTCTAATACATGATAGATCTGGATTTAACATTGTTCTACAGTCTAATACATGATAGATCTGGATTTAACATTGTTCCACAGTCTAATACATGATAGATCTGGATTTAACATTGTTTTACAGTCTAATACATGATAGATCTGGATTTAACATTGTTCTACAGTCTAATACATGATAAATCTGGATTTAACATTGTTCTACAGTCTAATACATGATAGATCTGGATTTAACATTGTTCCAAGTCTAATACATGATATCTGGATTTAACATTGTTCCACAGTCTAATACATGATAGATCTGGATTTAACATTGTTCTACAGTCTAATACATGATAGATCTGGATTTAACATTGTTCCACAGTCTAATACATGATAGATCTGGATTTAACATTGTTCCACAGTCTAATACATGATAGATCTGGATTTAACATTGTTCCACAGTCTAATACATGATAGATCTGGATTTAACATTGTCCTACAGTCTAATACATGATAGATCTGGATTTAACATTGTTCCACAGTCTAATACATGATAGATCTGGATTTAACATTGTTCCACAGTCTAATACATGATAGATCTGGATTTAACATTGTTCTACAGTCTAATACATGATAAATCTGGATTTAACATTGTTCTTACAGTCTAATACATGATAGATCTGGATTTAACATTGTTCCAGTCTAATACATGATAAATCTGGATTTAACATTGTTCCAAAGTCTAATACATGATAGATCTGGATTTAACATTGTTCTCAAGTCTAATACATGATATCTGGATTTAACATTTGTTCCACAGTCTAATACATGATAGATCTGGATTTAACATTGTTATTTACAGTCTAATACATGATAAATCTGGATTTAACATTGTTTTACAGTCTAATACATGATAAATCTGGATTTAACATTGTTCCACAGTCTAATACATGATAAATCTGGATTTAACATTGTTCCACAGTCTAATACATGATAGATCTGGATTTAACATTGTTCTACAGTCTAATACATGATAGATCTGGATTTAACATTTTTTTACAGTCTAATACATGATAGATCTGGATTTAACATTGTTCTACAGTCTAATACATGTTAAATCTGTATTTAACATTGTTCCACAGTCTAATACATGATAAATCTTGATTTAACATTGTTCCACAGTCTAATACATGATAGATCTGGATTTAACATTGTTCCACAGTCTAATACATGATAGATCTGGATTTAACATTGTTCTACAGTCTAATACATGATAGATCTGGATTTAACATTGTTCTACAGTCAATACATGATAATACATGATAGATCTGGATTTAACATTGTTCCACAGTCTAATACATGATAGATCTGGATTTAACATTGTTCTTTAGTCTAATACATGATAGATCTGGATTTAACATTGTTCCACAGTCTAATACATGATAGATCTGGATTTAACATTGTTCTACAGTCTAATACATGATAGATCTGGATTTAACATTGTTCCACAGTCTAATACATGATAGATCTGGATTTAACATTGTTCTGCAGTCTAATACATGATAGATCTGGATTTAACATTGTTCTACAGTCTAATACATTATAACTCTGGATTTAACATTGTTCCACTGACTAATACACGATAGATCTGGATTTAACATTGTTCTAAAGTGTAATACATGATAGATCTGGATTTAACATTGTTCCACAGTCAATACATGATAGATCTGGATTTAACATTGTTCTACAGTCTAATACATGATAGATCTGGATTTAACATTGTTCCACAGTCTAATACATGATAGATCTGGATTTAACATTGTTTTACAGTCTAATACATGATAAATCTGGATTTAACATTGTTCTACAGTCTAATACATGATAGATCTGGATTTAACATTGTTCCACAGTCTAATACATGATAGATCTGGATTTAACATTGTTCCACAGTCTAATACATGATAGATCTGGATTTAACATTGTTCCACAGTCTAATACATGATAGATCTGGATTTAACATTGTTTTACAGTCTAATACATGATAGATCTGGATTTAACATTGTTTTACAGTCTAACACATGATAGATCTGGATTTAACATTGTTCTACAGTCTAATACATGATAAATCTGGATTTAACATTGTTCTCAAGTCTGATGCATGATAAATCTGGATTTAACATTATTCCACAGTCTAATACATGTTAAATCTGTATTTAACATTGTTCTGCAGTCTAATACATTATAGATCTGGATTTAACATTGGTCTAAAGTCTAATACATGATAGATCTTGATTTAACATTCCTCCACAGTCTAATACATGATAGATCTGGATTTAACATTGTTCTACAGTGTAATACATGATAGATCTGGATTTAACATTGTTCCACAGTCTAATACATGATAGATCTGGATTTAACATTGTTCTACAGTCTAATACATGATAGATCTGGATTTAACATTGTTCCACAGTCTAATACATGATAGATCTTGATTTAACATTGTTCCACAGTCTAATACATGATAGATCTGGATTTAACATTGTTCCACAGTCTAATACATGATAGATCTGGATTTAACATTGTTCTACAGTCTAATACATGATAAATCTGGATTTAACATTGTTCCACAGTCTAATACATGATAGATCTGGATTTAACATTGTTCTACAGTCTAATACATGATAGATCTGGATTTAACATTGTTCCACAGTCTAATACATGATAGATCTGGATTTAACATTGTTCTACAGTCTAATACATGATAGATCTGGATTTAACATTGTTCTACAGTCTAATACATGTTAAATATGGATTTAACATTGTTCCACAGTCTAATACATGATAGATCTGGATTTAACATTGTTCCACAGTCTAATACATGATAGATCTGGATTTAACATTGTTCCACAGTCTAATACATGATAGATCTGGATTTAACATTGTTCTACAGTCTAATACATGATAGATCTGGATTTAACATTGTTCTACAGTCTAATACATGATAGATCTGGATTTAACATTGTTCTACAGTCTAATACATGATAGATCTGGATTTAACATTGTTCCACAGTCTAATACATGATAGATCTGGATTTAACATTGTTCTACAGTCTAATACATGATAGATCTGGATTTAACATTGTTCTACAGTCTAATACATGATAGATCTGGATTTAACATTGTTCTACAGTCTAATACATGATAGATCTGGATTTAACATTGTTCCACAGTCTAATACATGATAGATCTGGATTTAACATTGTTCTACAGTCTAATACATACTAGATCTGGATTTAACATTGTTCCACAGTCTAATACATGATAGATCTGGATTTAACATTGTTCCACAGTCTAATACATGATAGATCTGGATTTAACATTGTTCCACAGTCTAATACATGATAGATCTGGATTTAACATTGTTCCACAGTCTAATACATGATAGATCTGGATTTAACATTGTTCTACAGTCTAATACATGATAGATCTGGATTTAACATTGTTCTACAGTCTAATACATGATAGATCTGGATTTAACATTGTTCCACAGTCTAATACATGATAGATCTGGATTTAACATTGTTTTACAGTCTAATACATGATAGATCTGGATTTAACATTGTTCTGCAGTCTAATACATGATAAATCTGGATTTAACATTGTTCTAAGTCTAATACATGATAGATCTGGATTTAACATTGTTCTACAGTCTAATACATGATATCTGGATTTAACATTGTTCCACAGTCTAATACATGATAGATCTGGATTTAACATTGTTCTACAGTCTAATACATGATAAATCTGATTTAACATTGTTCCACAGTCTAATACATGATAGATCTGGATTTAACATTGTTCCACAGTCTCAACACATGATAGATCTGGATTTAACATTGTTCTACAGTCTAATACATGATAGATCTGGATTTAACATTGTTCTACAGTCTAATACATGATAAATCTGGATTTAACATTGTTCCACAGTCTAATACATGATAGATCTGGATTTAACATTGTTCCACAGTCTAACACATGATAGATCTGGATTTAACATTGTTCTACAGTCTAATACATGATAAATCTGGATTTAACATTGTTCTACAGTCTAATACATGATAGATCTGGATTTAACATTGTTCTGCAGTCTAATACATTAGATCTGGATTTAACATTGTTCTAAAGTCTAATACATGATAGATCTGGATTTAACATTGTTCTCAAGTCTAATACATGATAGATCTGGATTTAACATTGTTCTACAGTCTAATACATGATAGATCTGGATTTAACATTGTTTTACAGTCTAATACATGATAAATCTGGATTTAACATTGTTTTACAGTCTAATACATGATAAATCTGGATTTAACATTGTTCCACAGTCTAATACATGATAGATCTGGATTTAACATTGTTCCACAGTCTAATACATGATAGATCTGGATTTAACATTGTTCTACAGTCTAATACATGATAGATCTGGAGTTAACCTTGTTCTACAGTCTAATACATGATAGATCTGGATTTAACATTGTTCCACAGTCTAATACATGATAGATCTGGATTTAACATTGTTCCACGGTCTAATACATGATAGATCTGGATTTAACATTGTTCTATAGTCTAATACATGATAGATCTGGATTTAACATTGTTCTACAGTCTAATACATGATAGATCTGAATTTAACATTGTTCCACAGTCTAATACATGATAGATCTGGATTTAACATTCTTTCAGACTCTAACACATGATAGATCTTGATTTAACATTGTTCCACAGTCTAATACATGATAGATCTGGATTTAACATTGTTCTAAAGTGTAATACATGATAGATCTGGATTTAACATTGTTCCACAGTCTAATACATGATAGATCTGGATTTAACATTGTTCTACAGTCTAATACATGATAGATCTGGATTTAACATTGTTCTACAGTCTAATACATGATAGATCTGGATTTAACATTGTTCCACAGTCTAATACATGATAGATCTGGATTTAACATTGTTCCACAGTCTAATACATGATAGATCTGGATTTAACATTGTTCCACAGTCTAATACATGATAGATCTGGATTTAACATTGTTTTACAGTCTAATACATGTTAAATCTGGATTTAACATTTTTTTACAGTCTAATACATGATAGATCTGGATTTAACATTGTTGTACAGTCTAATACATGTTAAATCTGGATTTAACATTTTTTTACAGTCTAATACATGATAGATCTTGATTTAACATTGTTCCACAGTCTAATACATGATAGATCTGGATTTAACATTGTTCCACAGTCTAATACATGATAGATCTGGATTTAACATTGTTCCACAGTCTAATACATGATAGATCTGGATTTAACATTGTTCCACAGTCTAATACATGATAGATCTGGATTTAACATTGTTCCACAGTCTAATACATGATAGATCTGGATTTAACATTGTTTTACAGTCTAATAAATGATAGATCTGGATTTAACATTGTTCCACAGTCTAAAACATGTTAAATCTGGATTTAACATTGTTTTACAGTCTAATACATGTTAAATCTGGATTTAACATTGTTCTACAGTCTAATACATGATAGATCTGGATTTAACATTGTGATACAGTTTAATACATGATAGATCCGGATTTAACATTGTTCTACAGTCTAATACATGATAAGATCTGGATTTAACATTGTTCTACAGTCTAATACATGATAGATCTGGATTTAACATTGTTCCACAGTCTAATACATGATAGATCTGGATTTAACATTGTTCCACAGTCTAATACATGATAGATCTGGATTTAACATTGTTCCACAGTCTAACACATCATAGATCTTGATTTAACATTGTTCCACAGTCTAACACATTATAGATCTGGATTTAACATTGTTCTACAGTCTAATACATTATAGATCTGGATTTAACATTGGTCTAAAGTCTAACACATGATAGATCTTGATTTAACATTGTTCCTCAGTCTAACACATTATAGATCTGGATTTAACATTGTTCTACAGTCTAATACATGATAGATCTGGATTTAACATTGTTCCACAGTCTAATACATAATAGATCTGGATTTAACATTGTTCTACAGTCTAATACATGATAGATCTGGATTTAACATTGTTCTACAGTCTAATACATGATAAATCTGGATTTAACATTGTTCCACAGTCTAATACATGATAGATCTGGATTTAACATTGTTCCACAGTCTAATACATGTTAAATCTGGATTTAACATTGTTCCACAGTCTAATACATGATAGATCTGGATTTAACATTGTTCTACAGTCTAATACATGATAGATCTGGATTTAACATTGTTCCACAGTCTAATACATGATAGATCTGGATTTAACATTGTTCTACAGTCTAATACATGATAGATCTGGATTTAACATTGTTCCACAGTCTAATACATGATAGATCTGGATTTAACATTGTTCTACAGTCTAATACATGATAGATCTGGATTTAACATTGTTCTACAGTCTAATACATGATAGATCTGGATTTAACATTGTTCTACAGTCTAATACATGATAGATCTGGATTTAACATTGTTCCACAGTCTAATACATGATAGATCTGGATTTAACATTGTTCTACAGTCTAATACATGATAGATCTGGATTTAACATTGTTCTACAGTCTTATATATGATAGATCTGGATTTAACATTGTTCCACGGTCTAATACATGATAGATCTGGATTTTCCACGGTCTAATACATGATAGATCTGGATTTAACATTGTTCCACAGTCTAATACATGATAGATCTGGATTTAACATTGTTCTACAGTCTAATACATGATAGATCTGGATTTAACATTGTTCTACAGTCTTATACATGATAGATCTGGATTTAACATTGTTCCACGGTCTAATACATGATAGATCTGGATTTAACATTGTTTTACAGTCTAATACATGATAGATCTGGATTTAACATTGTTCTACAGTCTAATACATGATAAATCTGGATTTAACATTGTTTTACAGTCTAATACATGATAGATCTGGATTTAACATTGTTCTCACAGTCTAATACATGATATCTGGATTTAACATTGTTCCACGGTCTAATACATGATAGATCTGGATTTAACATTGTTCCACAGTCTAATACATGATAAATCTGGATTTAACATTGTTCCACAGTCTAACACATCATAGATCTTGATTTAACATTGTTCCACAGTCTAACACATTATAGATCTGGATTTAACATTGTTCTACAGTCTAATACATGATAGATCTGGATTTACCATTGTTCCTACAGTCTAATACATGATAGATCTGGATTTAACATTGTTCCACAGTCTAATACATGATAGATCTGGATTTAACATTGTTCCACAGTCTGCTACATGATAGATCTGGATTTAACATTGTTCCACAGTCTAATACATGTTAAATATGGATTTAACTTTGTTCTACAGTCTAATACATGTAAATATGGATTTAAAATTGTTTTACAGTCTAACACATGATGGATCTGGATTTAACATTGTTTTGCAGTCTAATACATGATAAATCTGTATTTAACATTGTTCTAAAGTCTAATACATGATAGATCTGGATTTAACATTGTTCTCAAGTCTAATACATGATATCTGGATTTAACATTGTTCCACAGTCTAATACATGATAGATCTGGATTTAACATTGTTCTACAGTCTAATACATGATAAATCTGGATTTAACATTGTTTTACAGTCTAATACATGATAGATCTGGATTTAACATTGTTCCACAGTCTAATACATGATAAATCTGGATTTAACATTGTTCCACAGTCTAATACATGATAGATCTGGATTTAACATTGTTCTACAGTCTAATACATGATAGATCTGGATTTAACATTGTTCTACAGTCTAATACATGATAGATCTGGATTTAACATTGTTCTACAGTCTAATACATGTTAAATATGGATTTAACATTGTTCCACAGTCTAATACATGATAGATCTGGATTTAACATTGTTCCACAGTCTAATACATGATAGATCTGGATTTAACATTGTTCCACAGTCTAACACATGATAGATCTGGATTTAACATTGTTCTACAGTCTAATACATGATAGATCTGGATTTAACATTGTTCTACAGTCTAATACATGATAGATCTGGATTTAACATTGTTCCACAGTCTAATACATGATAGATCTGGATTTAACATTGTTCCATAATACATGATAAATCTGGATTTAACATTGTTCTTTGTCTAATACATGATAAATCTGGATTTAACATTGTTCCACAGTCTAATACATGATAGATCTGGATTTAACATTGTTCTATAAATCTGTTTAACATTGTTCCACAGTACATGATAGATCTGGATTTAACATTGTTCCACAGTCTAATACATGATAGATCTGGATTTAACATTGTTCCACAGTCTAATACATGATAGATCTGGATTTAACATTGTTCTGCACAGTCTAATACATATAGATCTGGATTTAACATTGTTCTACAGTCTAATACATGATAGATCTGGATTTAACATTGTTCCACAGTCTAATACATGATAGATCTGGATTTAACATTGTTCCACAGTCTAATACATGATAGATCTGGATTTAACATTGTTCTAAAGTGTAATACATGATAGATCTGAATTTAACATTGTTCCACAGTCTAATACATGATAGATCTGGATTTAACATTGTTCCACAGTCTAACACATGATAGATCTGGATTTAACATTGTTCTACAGTCTAATACATGATAGATCTGGATTTAACATTGTTCCACGGTCTAATACATGATAGATCTGGATTTAACATTGTTCTACAGTCTAATACATGATAGATCTGGATTTAACATTGTTCCACAAGTCTAATACATGATAGATCTGGATTTAACATTGTTTTACAGTCTAATACATGTTAAATCTGGATTTAACATTTTTTTACAGTCTAATACATGATAGATCTGGATTTAACATTGTTTTACAGTCTAATACATGTTAAATCTGGATTTAACATTTTTTTTACAGTCTAATACATGATAGATCTTGATTTAACATTGTTCCACAGTCTAACACATGATAGATCTGGATTTAACATTGTTCCACAGTCTAATACATGATAGATCTGGATTTAACATTGTTCCACAGTCTAATACATGATAGATCTGGATTTAACATTGTTTTACAGTCTAATACATGATAGATCTGGATTTAACATTGTTTTACAGTCTAACACATGATAGATCTGGATTTAACATTGTTTTGCAGTCTAATACATCATAAATCTGTATTTGAAATTGTTCCACAGTCTAATACATGTTAAATCTGGATTTAACATTGTTTTACAGTCTAATACATGATAAATCTGGATTTAACATTGTTCTGCAGTCTAATACATTATAGATCTGGATTTAACATTGTTCTATAGTCTAATACATGATAGATCTGGATTTACCATTGTTCTACAGTCTAATACATGATAGATCTGGATTTAACATTTTTCTAAAGTGTAATACATCATAGATCTGAATTTAACATTGTTCCACAGTCTAATACATGATAGAACTGGATTTAACATTGTTCTACAGTCTAATACATGATAGATCTGGATTTAACATTCTTCCAGACTCTAACACATGATAGATCTTGATTTAACATTGTTCCACAGTCTAATACATGATAGATCTGGATTTAACATTGTTCTACAGTCTAATACATGATAGATCTGGATTTAACATTGTTCTACAGTCTAATACATGATAGATCTGGATTTAACATTGTTCCACAGTCTAATACATGATAGATCTGGATTTAACATTGTTCTACAGTCTAATACATGATAGATCTGGATTTAACATTGTTCCACAGTCTAATACATGATAGATCTGGATTTAACATTGTTCTACAGTCTAATACAAGATAGATCTGGATTTTACATTGTTCTACACTCTAATACATTATAACTCTGGCTTTAACATTGTTCCACTGACTAATACACGATAGATCTGGATTTGACATTGTTCCACAGTCTAATACATGTTAAATCTTTATTTAACATTGTTCCACAGTCTAATACATGATAGATGTGGATTTAACATTGTTCTACAGTCTCATACATGATAGATCTGGATTTAACATTGTTTCACAGTCTAATACATGATAGATCTGGATTTAACATTGTTCTACAGTCTAATACATGATAGATCTGGATTTAACATTGTTCTACAGTCTAATACATGATAGATCTGGATTTAACATTGTTCCACAGTCTAATACATGATAGATCTGGATTTAACATTGTTCTACAGTCTAATACATGATAGATCTGGATTTAACATTGTTCTACAGTCTAATACATGATAGATCTGGATTTAACATTGTTCTACAGTCTAATACATGATAGATCTGGATTTAACATTGTTCCACAGTCTAATACATGATAGATCTGGATTTAACATTGTTCTACAGTCTAATACATGATAGATCTGGATTTAACATTGTTCTACAGTCTAATACATGATAGATCTGGATTTAACATTGTTCCACAGTCTAATACATGATAGATCTGGATTTAACATTGTTCCACAGTCTAATACATGATAGATCTGGATTTAACATTGTTCTGCAGTCTAATACATGATAGATCTGGATTTAACATTGTTCCACAGTCTAATACATGATAGATCTGGATTTAACATTGTTCCACAGTCTAATACATGATAGATCTGGATTTAACATTGTTCTACAGTCTAACACATGATAGATCTGGATTTAACATTGTTCTGCAGTCTAATACATAATAAATCTGGATTTAACATTGTTCTAAAGTCTAATACATGATAGATCTGGATTTAACATTGTTCTCATGTGATACATGATATCTGGATTTAACATTGTTCCACACTATAATACATGATAGATCTAGATTTAACATTGTTTTACGGTCTAATACATGTTAAATCTGTATTTAACATTGTTCCACAGTCTAATACATGATAGATCTTGATTTAACATTGTTCCACAGTCTAACACATGATAGATCTGGATTTAACATTGTTCTACAGTCTAATACATGATAGATCTGGATTTAACATTGTTCCACAGTCTAATACATGATAGATCTGGATTTAACATTGTTCTACAGTCTAATACATGATAGATCTGGATTTAACATTGTTCCATAGTCTGCTATAGGATAGATCTCGATTTAACATTGTGATACAGTCTAATACATGATAGATCCGGATTTAACATTGTTCTACAGTCTAATACATGATAAATCTGGATTTAACATTGTTCCACAGTCTAATACATGATAGATCTGGATTTAACATTGTTTACAGTCTAATACATGATAAATCTGGATTTAACATTGTTCTAAAGTCTAATACATGATAGATCTGGATTTAACATTGTTCTCAAGTCTAATACATGATAGATCTGGATTTAACATTGTTCCACAGTCTAATACATGATAGATCTGGATTTAACATTGTTTTACAGTCTAACACATGATAAATCTGGATTTAACATTGTTCTGCAGTCTAATACATAATAAATCTGTATCTAACATTGTTCCACAGTCTTATACATGATAAATCTTGATTTAACATTGTTCCACAGTCTAATACATGATAGATCTGGATTTAACATTGTTCTACAGTCTAATACATGATAGATCTGGATTTAACATTGTTCTACAGTCTTATACATGATAGATCTGGATTTAACATTGTTCCACGGTCTAATACATGATAGATCTGGATTTTCCACAGTCTAATACATGATAAATCTTGATTTAACATTGTTCCACAGTCTAACACATCATAGATCTTGATTTAACATTGTTCCACAGTCTAATACATGATAGATCTGGATTTAACATTGTTCTACAGTCTAATACATGATAGATCTGGATTTAACATTGTTCTACAGTCTTATACATGATAGATCTGGATTTAACATTGTTCCACGGTCTAATACATGATAGATCTGGATTTAACATTGTTCTTTAGTCTAATACATGTTAAATCTGGATTTAACATTGTTCCACAGTCTAATACATGATAGATCTGGATTTAACATTGTTCTACAGTCTAATACATGATAGATCTGGATTTAACATTGTTCCACAGTCTAATACATGATAGATCTGGATTTAACATTGTTCTACAGTCTAATACATGTTAAATATGGATTTAACATTGTTCCACAGTCTAATACATGATAGATCTGGATTTAACATTGTTCCACAGTCTAATACATGATAGATCTGGATTTAACATTGTTCTACAGTCTAATACATGATAGATCTGGATTTAACATTGTTCCAAAGTCTAATACATGATAGATCTGGATTTAACATTGTTCTACAGTCTAATACATGATAGATCTGGATTTAACATTGTTCCACAGTCTAATACATGATAGATCTGGATTTAACATTGTTCCACAGTCTAATACATGATAGATCTGGATTTAACATTGTTCTACAGTCTAATACATGATAGATCTGGATTTAACATTGTTCTACAGTCTAATACATGATAGATCTGGATTTAACATTGTTCTACAGTCTAATACATGATAGATCTGGATTTAACATTGTTCTACAGTCTAATACATGATAGATCTGGATTTAACATTGTTCTACAGTCTAATACATGATAGATCTGGATTTAACATTGTTCTACAGTCTAATACATGATAGATCTGGATTTAACATTGTTCCACAGTCTAATACATGATAAATCTGGATTTAACATTGTTCCACAGTCTAATACATGATAGATCTGGATTTAACATTGTTTTACAGTCTAATACATGATAGATCTGGATTTAACATTGTTTTACAGTCTAATACATGATAGATCTGGATTTAACATTGTTCCACAGTCTAATACATGTTAAATCTGGATTTAACATTGTTCTACAGTCTAATACATGATAGATCTGGATTTAACATTGTTCCACAAGTCTAATACATGATAGATCTGGATTTAACATTGTTCTACAGTCTAATAC
The DNA here is from genome assembly GCF_004210375.1 of Tachypleus tridentatus. NCBI lineage: Eukaryota > Metazoa > Arthropoda > Merostomata > Xiphosura > Limulidae > Tachypleus > Tachypleus tridentatus. The sequence goes on along the minus strand of NC_134830.1, from coordinate 8,917,379 downwards.
ATGATAGATCTGGATTTAACATTGTTTTACAGTCTAATACATGTTAAATCTGGATTTAACATTGTTTTACAGTCTAATACATGATAAATCTGGATTTAACATTGTTCCACAGTCTAATACATGATAGATCTGGATTTAACATTGTTCCACAGTCTAATACATGATAGATCTGGATTTGACATTGTTCCACAGTCTAATACATGATAGATCTGGATTTAACATTGTTCTACAGTCTAATACATGATAATACATGATAAATCTGGATTTAACATTTTGTTCCACAGTCTAATACATGATAGATCTGGATTTAACATTGTTTCACAGTCTGATACATGATAGATCTGGATTTAACATTGTTCTACAGTCTAACACATGATAGATCTGGATTTAACATTGTTTTACAGTCTAACACATGATAGATCTGGATTTAAAATTGTTTTACAGTCTAACACATGATAGATCCGTATTTAACATTGTTCCCAAGTCTAACACATGATAGATCTGGATTTAACATTGTTCTACAGTCTAATACATGATAGATCTGGATTTAACATTGTTCTGCAGTCTAATACATGATAGATCTGGATTTAACATTGTTCTACAGTCTAATACAAGATAGATCTGGATTTAACATTGTTCTACAGTCTAATACATGATAGATCTGGATTTAACATTGTTCCACAGTCTAATACATGATAGATCTGGATTTAACATTGTTCCACAGTCTAATACATGATAGATCTGGATTTAACATTGTTTTACAGTCTAATACATGATAGATCTGGATTTAACATTGTTTTACAGTCTAATACATGATAGATCTGGATTTAACATTGTTCTGCAGTCTAATACATAATAAATCTGGATTTAACATTGTTCTACAGTCTCATACATGATAGATCTGGATTTAACATTGTTTCACGGTCTAATACATGATAGATCTGGATTTAACATTGTTCTATAGTCTAATACATGTTAAATATGGATTTAACATTGTTCCACAGTCTAATACATGATAGATCTGGATTTAACATTGTTCTACAGTCTAATACATGATAGATCTGGATTTAACATTGTTCTACAGTCTAATGCATGATAGATCTGGATTTAACATTGTTCTACAGTCTAATACATGATAGATCTGGATTTAACATTGTTCCACGGTCTAATACATGATAGATCTGAATTTAACATTGTTCTACAGTCTAATACATGATAGATCTGTATTTAACATTGTTCTGCAGTCTAATACATGATAGATCTGGATTTAACATTGTTCCACAGTCTAATACATGATAGATCTGGATTTAACATTGTTCCACAGTCTAATACATGATAGATCTGGATTTAACATTGTTCCACAGTCTAATACATGATAGATCTGGATTTAACATTGTTCTGCAGTCTAATACATTTTAGATCTGGATTTAACATTGGTCTAAAGTCTAATACATGATAGATCTGGATTTAACATTGTTCCACAGTCTAATACATGATAGATCTGGATTTAACATTGTTCTACAGTCTAATACATGATAGATCTGGATTTAACATTGTTCTACAGTCTAATACATGATAAATCTGGATTTAACATTGTTCTAAAGTCTAATACATGATAGATCTGGATTTAACATTGTTCTCACAGTCTAATACATGATATCTGGATTTAACATTGTTCCACAGTCTAATACATGATAGATCTGGATTTAACATTGTTCCACAGTCTAATACATGATAGATCTGGATTTAACATTGTTCCACAGTCTAATACATGATAGATCTGGATTTGACATTGTTCCACAGTCTAATACATGATAGATCTGGATTTAACATTGTTTTACAGTCTAACACATGATAGATCTGGATTTAACATTGTTCTGCAGTCTAATACATAATAAATCTGGATTTAAAATTGTTCTAAAGTCTAATACATGATAGACCTGGATTTAACATTGTTCTCAAGTGTGATACATGATATCTGGATTTAACATTGTTCTACACTATAATACATGATAGATCTGGATTTAACATTGTTTTGCGGTCTAATACATGTTAAATCTGGATTTAACATTGTTTTACAGTCTAATACATGTTAAATCTGTATTTAACATTGTTCCACAGTCTAATACATGATAAATCTTGATTTAACATTGTTCCACAGTCTAACACATGATAGATCTGGATTTAACATTGTTCTAGAGTCTAATACATGATAGATCTGGATTTAATATTGTTCCACGGTCTAATACATGATAGATCTGAAATTAACATTGTTCTATAGTCTGCTATAGGATAGATCTCGATTTAACATTGTTTCACAGTCTAATACATGATAGATCCGGATTTAACATTGTTCTACAGTATAGTACATGTTAAATATGTATTTGATTTTGTTGTACAGTCTAATACATGTTAAATATGGATTTAACATTGTTTCACAGTCTAATACATGATAGATCTGGATTTAACATTGTTCTACAGTCTAACACATGATAGATCTGGATTTAACATTGTTTTACAGTCAAACACGATAGATCTGGATTTAAAATTGTTTTACAGTCTAACACATGATAGATCCGTATTTAACATTGTTCCCAAGTCTAACACAGATAGATCTGGATTTAACATTGTTCTGCAGTGTCATACATGATAGATCTGGATTTAACATTGTTCTGCAGTGTAATACATGATAGATCTGGATTTAACATTGTTTTACAGTCTAATACATGATAGATCTGGATTTAACATTGTTCTACAGTCTAATACATAATTGGTCTGTATTTAACCTTGTTCTGCAGTCTAATACATGATAGATCTGGATTTAACATTGTTCCACAGTCTAATACATGATAGATCTGGATTTAACATTGTTCCACAGTCTAATACATGATAGATCTGGATTTGACATTGTTCCACAGTCTAATACATGATAGATCTGGATTTAACATTGTTCTGCAGTCTAATACATTTTAGATCTGGATTTAACATTGGTCTAAAGTCTAATACATGATAGATCTGGATTTAACATTGTTCCACAGTCTAATACATGATAGATCTGGATTTAACATTGTTTTACAGTCTAATACATGATAGATCTTGATTTAACATTGTTCTAAAGTCTAATACATGACAGATCTGGATTTAACATTGTTCCACTGTCTAATACATGATAGATCTGGATTTAACATTGTTCTCAAGTGTAATACATGAAATCTGGATTTAACATTGTTCCACACTCTAATACATGATAGATCTGGATTTAACATTGTTTTACAGTCTAATACATGTTAAATCTGTATTTAACATTGTTCCACAGTCTAATACATGATAAATCTTGATTTAACATTGTTCCATAGTCTAACACATCATAGATCTTGATTTAACATTGTTCCACAGTCTAACACATGATAGATCTGGATTTAACATTGTTCTACAGTCTAATACATGATAGATCTGGATTTAACATTGTCCTACAGTCTAATACATGATAGATCTGGATTTAACATTGTTCCACAGTCTGCTATAGGATAGATCTGGATTTAACATTGTGATACAGTCTAATACATGATAGATCCGGATTTAACATTGTTCTACAGTCTAATACATGTTAAATATGGATTTAAAATTGTTTTACAGTCTAACACATGATAGATCTGGATTTAACATTGTTTTGCAGTCTAATACATAATAAATCTGTATTTAAAATTGTTATAAAGTCTAATACATGATAGACCTGGATTTAACATTGTTCTCAAGTGTGATACATGATATCTGGATTTAACATTGTTCCACACTATAATACATGATAGATCTGGATTTAACATTGTTTTACGGTCTAATACATGTTAAATCTGGATTTAACATTGTTTTACAGTCTAACACATGATAGATCTGGATTTAACATTGTTCCACAGTCTAATACATGATAGATCTGGATTTAACATTGTTCTACAGTCTAATACATGATAGATCTGGATTTAACATTGTTCTACAGTCTAATACATGTTAAATATGGATTTAACTTGGTTCTACATTCTAATACATGTTAAATCTGTATTTAACATTGTTCCACAGTCTAATACATGATAAATCTTGATTTATCATTGTTCCACAGTCTAACACATCATAGATCTTAACATTGTTCCACAGTCTAACACATGATAGATCTGGATTTAACATTGTTCTACAGTCTAATACATGATAGATCTGGATTTAACATTGTTCTACAGTCTCATACATGATAGATCTGGATTTAACATTGTTCCACAGTCTAATACATGATAGATCTGGATTTAACATTGTTCTACAGTCTAATACATGTTAAATATGGATTTAACATTGTTCCACAGTCTAATACATGATAGATCTGGATTTAACATTGTTCTAAAGTCTAATACATGATAGATCTGGATTTAACATTGTTCCACTGTCTAATACATGATAGATCTGGATTTAACATTGTTCTACAGTCTAATACATGATAGATCTGGATTTAACATTGTTCTAAAGTCTAATACATGATAGATCTGGATTTAACATTGTTCCACAGTCTAATACATGATAGATCTGGATTTAACATTGTTCCACAGTCTAATACATGATAGATCTGGATTTAACATTGTTCTACAGTCTAATACATGATAAATCTGGATTTAACATTGTTCTGCAGTCTAATACATGATAGATCTGGATTTAACATTGTTCCACAGTCTAATACATGATAGATCTGGATTTAACATTGTTCCACAGTCTAATACATGATAGATCTGGATTTAACATTGTTTTACAGTCTAACACATGATAGATCTGGATTTAACATTGTTTTACAGTCTAACACATGATAGATCTGGATTTAACATTGTTCTGCAGTCTAATACATGATAAATCTGGATTTAACATTGTTCTAAAGTCTAATACATGATAGACCTGGATTTAACATTGTTCTCAAGTCTGATGCATGATATCTGGATTTAACATTGTTCTACAGTCTAATACATGATAGATTTGGATTTAACATTGTTTTGCGGTCTAATACATGTTAAATCTGGATTTAACATTGTTTTACAGTCTAATACATGTTAAATCTGGATTTAACATTGTTCCACAGTCTAATACATGATAGATCTGGATTTAACATTGTTCCACAGTCTAATACATGATAGATCTGGATTTAACATTGTTCTAGAGTCTAATACATGATAGATCTGGATTTAATATTGTTCCACGGTCTAATACATGATAGATCTGAAATTAACATTGTTCCATAGTCTGCTATAGGATAGATCTCGATTTAACATTGTGATACAGTCTAATACATGATAGATCTTGATTTAACATTGTTCTACAGTCTAATACATGTTAAATATGGATTTAACTTTGTTCTACAGTCTAATACATGTTAAATATGGATTTAACATTGTTCCACAGTCTAATACATGATAGATCTGGATTTAACATTGTTCTACAGTCTAATACATGATAGATCTGAATTTGACATTTTTCCACAGTCTAACACATGATAGATCTGGATTTAACATTGTTTTACAGTCTAACACATGATAGATCTGGATTTAACATTGTTCCCAAGTCTAACACATGATAGATCTGGATTTAACATTGTTCTGCAGTGTCATACATGATAGATCTGGATTTAACATTGTTCTGCAGTGTAATACATGATAGATCTGGATTTAACATTGTTTTACAGTCTAATACAAGATAGATCTTGATTTAACATTGTTCTAAAGTCTAATACATGACAGATCTGGATTTAACATTGTTCCACAGTCTAATACATGATAGATCTGGATTTAACATTGTTTTACAGTCTAATACATGATAAATCTGGATTTAACATTGTTTTACAGTCTAATACATGATAGATTTGGATTTAACATTGTTCCACAGTCTAATACATGATAGATCTGGATTTAACATTGTTCCACAGTCTAATACATGATATATCTTAATTTAACATTGTTCTACAGTCTAATACATGATAAATCTGGATTTAACATTGTTCCACAGTCTAACACATGATAGATCTGGATTTAACATTATACTACAGTCTAATACATGATAGATCTGGATTTAACATTGTTCCACAGTCTGCTATAGGATAGATCTCGATTTAACATTGTGATTCAGTCTAATGCATGATGGATCCGGATTTAACATTGTTCTACAGTCTAATACATGTTAAATATGGATTTAACTTTGTTCTACAGTCTAACACATGATAGATCTGGATTTGACATTGTTCCACTGACTAATACACGATAGATCTTGTTTTAACATTGTTCTACAGTCTAATACATGATAGATCTGGATTTAACATTGTTCTAAAGTCTAACACATGATAGACCTGGATTTAACATTGTTCTCAAGTGTGATACATGATATCTGGATTTATCATTGTTCTAAAGTCTAATACATAATAGATCTTGGTTTAACATTGTTCCACAGTCTAATACATGATAGATCTTGATTTAACATTGTTCTAAAGTCTAATACATGATAGATCTGGATTTAACATTGGTCTAAAATCTAACACATGATAGATCTGGATTTAACATTGTTCTACAGTTTAATACATGATAGATCTGGATTTAACATTGTTCTAAAGTCTAATACATAATAGATCTGGATTTAACATTGTTCCACACTCTAATACATGATAGATCTGGATTTAACATTGTTTTACAGTCTAGTACATTTTAAATCTGGATTTAACATTTTTTACAGTGTAATACATGTTAAATCTGTATTTAACATTGTTCCACAGTGTAATACATGATCATTCTTGATTTAACATTCTTCCACACTCTAACACATGATAGATCTTGATTTAACATTCTTCCACAGTCTAACACCTGATGGATCTGGATTGAACATTGTTCCACAGTCTAATACATGATAGATCTGGATTTAACATTGTTTTACAGTCTAGTACATGATTGATCTGGATTTAACATTATTCTGCAGTCTAATACATTGTAGATCTAGATTTAACAATGGTCTAAAGTCTAATACATGATAGATCTGGATTTACCATTGTTCTAAAGTGTAATACATCATAGATCTGGATTTAACATTGGTCTAAAGTCTAATACATGATAGATCTGGATTTAACATTGTTTTACAGTCTAATACATGTTAAATCTGTATTTAACATTGTTCCCCAGTCTAGTACATGATAAATATTGATTTAACATTTTTCCACAGTCTAACACATGATAGATCTGGATTTAACATTGTTCCACAGTCTAATACATGATAGATCTGGATTTAACATTGCTCTACAGTCTAATACATTAAAACTCTGGATTTAACATTGTTGTACAGTCTAATACGTGGTAGATCTGGATTTAACATTGGTCTAAAGTCTAATACATGATAGATCTGGATTTAACATTGTTTTACAGTCTAATACATGTTAAATCTCGATTTAACATTTTTTTACAGTCTAATAAATGTTAAATCTGTACTTAACATTGTTCCCCAGTCTAATACATGATAAATATTGATTTAACATTGTTCCACAATCTAGCACATGATAGATCTGGATTTAACATTGTTCTACAGTCTAATACATGATAACTATGGATTTAACATTGTTGTACAGTCTAATACGTGGTAGATCTGGATTTAACATTGTTCCACTGTTTAATGATGATAGATCCCTGTTGTCATAAAACAATATCACACAAAAAGTGATACGTTTAATATATTTAAACCCAGGCTGCCTCTTATCTCATAACGCCCTTGTTTGTAACAGTTTTTACAAACAGTGTGATTTATAAAATTACTTATCGTTTGAGTCAATACTGTTTCATTGGAGGAGAAAGGACGCGGAGTCAGTAAAAAATAAATTGTAGTGTTGAATAAAAATGGTTATAACATGACAACACTGTCCCAACACTGAGAGGCAGTAAGCAGTAACAAACCTTTGTTATAGATGACTTGTTGGTAAAAAGTGGGTTTTAGCGCCTGTTAAAAAAAATGTTTAAAACTACAAGTGAGAATATGTACTGATGTCTCAAGACTGAGATTTCGAACTAAAACAGTTGTGTTGTTTTCATCACATGGTCTTGTATAACTTGCTCTGCCAAACAGGATCCCGGGTTTTCTTTACGTTCCGTCTGGGCCTCTTTTTTAGGTTATTATCGCATGCGGTCAATGTTTACGAAGTCTCCTTTTTGCCTTGGGGCTCAGCGGCACGTGACATCGGAAAATCGCAGCTGGGAGTAAACAGCGAAAAACGAGTGAAACAAAGAAACTGAAAAGTCCACTTGATTATAGTAAATTTATCGAATAACAGATGCAAACACCAAAGTCCGAGAAAGTGCCTGGCAATAAACATGGACTTGTGTGAGAGATCCAAATGATTTTAATACTAACAATAATTTTGTTATTTCATTCCGTGAAGAGTAGAACTTGTAGTGTTTTAGTTTTCATAAATCCTGAGGCTAACACACATTTGTTTTACTTATGATTTTTGTAGGTTTTCTTTTGTTGTTTTTTTCAGTCAAGAACAGTTCGTTAATGTTGAATCAAATGTCTTGTGGTTGTTAAATAACTTTGGCTTTGTCATCATTTAGCTGCTTGTGAATATTGGTTTGGAGATGTGACAGCCGCAATGTTTTTACACGGAGTAAAAACCGAAATGATTATTCTGTGTAACATTCAGAATGTAATTCTACGACACCATTAGTGACAAGAAACGGCAATACGTTGCACATAAACGATACTGTATCAACCACACTTCCAGTACTGACAAGGCTTTTCGATACGGACGCTTTTTATCATGACCTTCAGGCACGAAATTATCAAGTCCAGTCAATCAGATCAATTAAATGAAGTGTAGTTTTTACCAATTTTATTTAAGTTGTTTACAGATCAGATTACAAGATAATAATTAACAACACTACATTATATATTCTGTTTTATCATCGTTTATTTATTTTCCTTATTTATAATTTACTTTTTATTATTTTATTTGAATTTAACTTTGGTATCATTCATGAGAACTGGTGAATCAGTAAGCTAGTTTTTTCGTTCCTGGGCGAGTGAGTGAGTCGTATAACCATAAAGTTAACGGGAGAAACTCATTTAAGTAATTCTAAGAACCCACGAGTGAAAGAAAATGGAAATGTGTTACAACATGCCATCCACAATATATCTGTCGGGCCCGGCATGGCCAAGTGGTTGAGGTACTCGATTCGTAATCCGAGAGTCGCGGGTTCGAATCTTCATCACACCCATCATACTCGCCCTTTCAGCCGTTATAATGTGCCGTTCAATTCCACTATTCGTTGATAAGAGTAGCTCAAGAGTTGGCGGTGGGTGATGATGACTTGCTGCTTTCCCTCTAGCCTTACACTGTTAAATTATGGACGGCTAGCGCTCGTGTAGCTTTGGGCGAAATTCAAAATCACAAATCAACACTACTGATAATTCAGAATTATTTCAGATATAAAGATGTAACCCTAAACGTGATAATAAGAAAAACAACAAACAAACATTACGTGTGTTGAACAACGATTCGTACTATTGCGCTACATACTTTTCCCAAAAGGGGTCAGAAGGCTTCCTGGAGGAGTTGCATGTTTTAGGCGCTCCCACCATTAGTAGTGTGTTGTGTGATTTGTCTGTCAGTTAGTAGACACTAAAATGGCAGCACTTAACGTTATAATTTTTACTGTCTTGATGTCAGTAAAACGTGTGCATGCTATGAATCACGGGAAGAACTATGCACTGTTTAACCTGTTGACTGTCAAGTATTTCAGCTACTACGGCAACTCCGAACCAAGTTCAAAATACAACTCTAATGCTTCTTCATTTTGTAACCTTTTTCGTGACACCATTTCGGATCGCAAGTGAAACAATATGTAAGTAGGTCAAATGCATGTGTGGGGCTGACATCTAGCGTTAAAGTTAGGTATTATTGAGAACGAATTAACTCGTCCGTGGCACTATGTTACCGATCGGCTTGGACGAATTATCTCGTCTGCGGCACTGAACAGGTTAAGGTACAACACAGCAAAACATACGAACTTCAAAAGCAAGAACTAAAACATTTGTTATTTTTAACTTTATTTACTCTTGGAACAGAACACTTTCTAGGAACCTGGACAACTACACTTAGTTTATAAATGTTAGGATTCGGAGCAGCAATATATGTCTCTTCTCTGGACTTAGCTTTCTGGTCACGCACAGGAAAAACAGCAAAATGATTACACTGCCCGTTATAATTTGGGCAATAACAAGGATGTTCGACATTTTCTAGCAGTTGTACAAATATTAGGTTCTGAACTTGAACAAATCCCTGATTCTAAATATATAAAAAAGCACTAAACCAAATCTCGTATATATACAAAGTAAAAATTGATTAAATCGGAATTATCAAAATTTTGTAGCATTATCTTGAGATTTTTCTTGTAAAACGCCCTCTATATGGCGGAACCTGCGTAATGCCTCATCTATCAACAAGTGGAATTAGAACCTGAGTTTGATCAAATATTAATTTCTTATTTAATTAATTATTTCTTTTAAATATTAATAAATTATTGTTTAATTAATAATTTGTTTAAATATCAATAAATTCTCGGACATTTTGTTACACTAAGTATTGGTTAAAGATATTCTGTTATTTTTTCTGGCGTTATTATTTTTACAGTTAAATTATATTCATGATTTGTAGAAATATATTTGTCTTTTAAATACAAAATTCTACTCTTTAAATAATTCTCACGAAAAACATAAATTCCTATCTTCTCCAATTTTAAAATTTAGGGAAAATTTACCATGTGTAATAAGTAAAAGTGAAAATTTGCGCTGTTTCAAAAATTTAAGGAAGAATCAACTTCCTGTGGAATGGAAAGTAAATAATAGAGCGTGAATAGAGCGTGAAGTGTTATTCGAGGAATTTTTGAACAAATTAAACAAAAGAATGGAACAAGAAAATAGGAATATTTTACTTTTCCTGGATAATGCAACTTGTCAACCAAAAGTTCAGCTTTCAAATGTTTGTTTAGTCTTTCTACCTCCATGTACAACATCAGTTCTACAGCCACTAGATAATGGAATTATACAGTGTATACAATTGAAATACAGAAAACTGATGCTTTAGCATATTATTGTAAACATGGACGACTGTAAGAGAGCTTCTGAAATGATCATGAACATTGACCTGTTAGATGCAATTGCATTTTTAAGTCATTCAAATGCATAAAAGATGAATATCTAATAAAGTGCTTTCGAAAGTGTGTATTTATTCTTGACAATGGCAGAGATTGTGGAGAAGTTGTTGTTATGACGTTTCTAGTGAAATCCAAACTCTGATTGAGAAGATTGATGCAGATGATTCTGTGAATGTTGACAAGAATGTTTTAACAGAAACTGATGAAATTGATTTAAAATCTATAATAGAATCACAAGATGGTAACAGTGTGAGAGATTCAGAAGATGAACAAAATGGAAAAGATAGTGAGGAAATGGAAATCCTACTTCATCACAAGTGTTAAGTTATATCAACACTATAAAATTGTATGCAAAAATGAAGGGGGAAAATGAACTTCATGAAAAGGCCGTGGAATTGGCTTTCTCTTTTAACCACATGATAAAGCCAATTTAAAAACGAAACAGTTAAAATTGGACACTTTCTTCAAATAAATTTGATTAAAAATTTGTTTACTTGTGTATATTTTGAACGTCCTATTTTTGTTCTTATTCTAATAAATATAACATAAACAGTGTAAGTCAAGCAAGTATAACGTTTCTCTCAAACATTATATGTAATTACGGAAATGCATGTTCACTATGCCAAGCCAGAAAAACTGCTCAAGCCGGATATTTTACTCGGTCCTGTGCGATTCCGCCTTAGCCAGGTTTTACCTATATATGTATATGGGGAGGGGAACAGTAAAAGGAAAATCCATTATAAACGACGTATTTATTAATATGGTATTAATTGTAATAACAGTTTCTGCATGTATTTTTTAGTTATTCTCAATACCCATCCTTCTGGTTGTATATCCATACCATTCATTTATCATCTTATCTGTGTATTCTACGTCTCCCTGAAGTATTGATCGATCTGTATATGCATAACTATCTGATTATTCACAAATAAGCAATCAGTTATCGCTTTACTTTTATTATTCCATCAGGTCCTCAGACTATCACTTTTCTACTATTTGACATTCTTTCCGACCTTATGTGCCTGCATGTTCCCCCTTTCCGACATTATGTGCCCGCATGTTCCCCCTTTCCGACATTATGTGCCCGCATGTTCCCCTTTCCGACCTTATGTGCCCGCATGTTCCCCTTTCCGACATATTGTGCCCGCATGTGTTCCCCCTTTCCGACATATTGTGCCCGCATGTGTTCCCCCTTTCCGACATATTGTGCCCGCATGTGTTTCCCCTTTCCGACATTATGTCCCCGCATGTTCCCCTTTCCGACATTATGTGCCTGTCCCTCTTTTTAACGAACATCAGGTTTTTATTTCCTGTTGTGTGAAAACAACTTATTGCTATTAGATCTCTCGCTACTCTCTGTGACAAGTTTTGTAGTTAATATGGTTTCAGTTTATTTTCCAAGACACCTAACTATTGACATTACTTCTTCCAAGCTGTAAGTATTATTAGTTTTGTATGTGACTTTTTCAAATCTTTTATTCCTGAACATTTTATAATAGTACAATTAACGTGCTATTAATATTTTATTTTGTCTATATCGTCTAAATACTATTTCTTGAATTTGCACGGTTTTAAATAATCAAGGTTTTTGTTCTTTCTAAATCCTTTGATTTGTAGTTACACCAAGTTTGATTTGTAGTTACACCAAGTTTGATTTGTAATTACACCAAGTTGTTATTCAAAATTTCTTCTTATTGTAACTTTTTATTCTTTAAACCGCAGCATATCGTCTCATAGAATGGCTGTGAATGATGTTCCAAGTACAAGCTTTGTCATCTCTTAACCGTTTTGATATTTAACTACAATTTTGTACTCGGGAGTTCAAACCCTATCGATTAATATATTTCGTCACGCCCAAGGTTTCATAATTTCTGTAATTCTGCGTAAAAGAATTTCAGTTTGAGAGTTGGCTGGAAGAGATCTTAATGAGTAAAAAAAAATCAAATCGGGTATACTGCGCCCCACGCTTGGTATTGATGGGGCACAAAAATATAGTAAATACAAAGAGGCGAAAAGGTACTTTAGATTAACATACTTTAATGCTTTTTAAAGGATTTTCAAGTACTGCGGCTATTAAGGATTCCCTCTTATATTAGGTTCTATTTGCTTCGAAGTCCAGTTTTTATTTTTCCTGACTTCAGGTACTTGTCTTCCGTTGGAAGAGCAGCAAATTTACATGCTCATATTGCTAAAATTCGGGGCTCGATTTCCCAACGTGGACAAAATGCGCATAGCTCAATGTGTAATTTAGTGCTAAAACAACATATTTACATACATTCAGGTTCACTACTAACTACTCTATACCGCACAGTTACTGTTTTTTCTGGAGTTGTACTTAGGCCTACTTCCATGTATAAAACTTTTAAATACTGCTTCTTTTTATTTTTCTCACGTTTTATTTAATTCTAAATACAATAATTCAAAATATTTAGAGTATGTTTTTATTTTTCTCAAAGTCTTCTTAGGCCTACTTCGAAACTTTAGTACTTCTAAAATTTACTCTAAATACTGTTTTTATTTTTTCTTGATTTCTACTTAGGCCTACTTCGAAATTTCAGTGCGTACACTCATATTTCTGTGTAGTAATCCTGCATTGATAGTCGAATTATTTGAGAGGAAGAGAGAAAAAGAGAGCAAGCATTGCTTATGAGTTACTCACAAATCTAACAATCATGTTAATAGACTAAGTGAAACATACAACTAATGAGTTAGTTACGACGCATGAAATCCTCGCAAAGAACAAATATACATACAACATCATAGAACAAGTGATAGGTGTAAGAAATCCGAGGGTTAGAACAGTATTAAGAGTAAAAAATAAAAAAATGGTAAAATCTTTATAGGCGACTAGTTTCAGTATCAGTTACCATTATCAGGGCTAACGTCTTCATTGTTAGCTAGAAGCGTTAATTGGCGAGTTAATTTAAAAAACCAAAAGTCAAGAAGCAAGGTGATGAAGGTAAATTGTAAATGACAGATTACTTCTTTTGATGATTTTAATGGAGTTAATTCTGTGTGTTTATTTATAGATGCTTTTCGTTCATTTTGTAGAAAGCTCTGTAGGTTCATAACCTCTATCCACTGCTACGTCTTTCAAGCACATTTTTCGTTATTTGTATCTGCTAGATCAGAACATTCATTAATATGTGTGTAAAATATGCGTAGTTCCTGACATAATGGGTGGTTAGTTATTATGTTGTGGGATTGTGCTGATACAGGGTTTGTGAAATATAGTGACTTTTAATTAATCACGTTTTTTTTAATTAATAAGACTAGTTCACATTCATTAGACTTCGTAGTGAATGTAGTTTCCTTCATTTTCATTGATGTGGTTTAAGAACTCCGTAATGGTTTCAATGCTGTGTCGTCACACCATAAATGGGTCATCTACATATGTTCTACATGCTACAGGCTTTATTAAAGCTTTTTGTAACATGGAACCTTCAAGAGCATCCATAAATATACCACTCAAAGCAGGAAATGATCTTTGTGTATAAAATTAATGGTAAATTTGACCAACGAATTAAAAGTTTATCTGTAATTCTGTAACAAAGAACATTAAATTGTTGGAAGGGCTTCAGAGAAGGGCTATTGAGATGATGCCCATGATGAAAAAAAAGTTGTCAGTGCGAGGACAGGTTAACATCTTTAAAAAAATTATCCATCTTTTTATACAATAAAGGAATACTTAGAGGGAATCTGGTTGGAGTGTTTAAAATTAATAGTGTCCATTCATCCTTTGTTTTATGGTTTTTGGTGGGAATGTTAGAACAAGGGGGCAGAAGTAGAAATTTTAGCAGGGAAGAGGTCGTTTCAGCTTAAACAGTTTGTTTTCTAAGCGGGTGGATAGCCTTTGGAATGAGTTTATGGAAGGCTTCATAAATATTTATACAATAAGTGCTGGTTTTGTTTTCAAAATTTAATGTAATGGAATGGGACATCCTTGATGATAAACAGGTTCCTGAAATGTTAATAATTTAGTGAACATTTTTATCATATTTCTCATTTGTACTGTCATATTCTGCAGTTCTTGCAGCTGTATTCATCTAGGATAGTTATTTCTGTCCAGTAAATAATACGCACTTTAACGATTTATATCTATCTATGTATGTATATAATTTGATGTCTTGTAAGGCCATTTGCAAAACGTAATTTAATTGCAAGAGTAAAGTTAATAGAAAATCTTCAGCTCACGTGTTTATGTAATAAGTATAAAAAATAACATTAACTGCTGGGTTATACTTGCATAATATTATGAGTGGGTAAGTAATATAATTACGCCCTTCATATAACACGTGTTTTATCTGAGTTGTTTTTTTTTTTGGGGGGGGGTAGTTAAAGTATACTTATCCCATCACCATGCTCGCCCTTTTAACCATGGGGGTTTAGCCATGTGACGGTCAATCCCACTATTCGTTGGAGTCCAAGTGTTGGCGGTAGGTGATGATGACGAGCTACCTTCCCTCTAGTCTTACACTGTTAACTTAGGAACGGCCAGCGCAGATAACAGTCGTGTGGCATTGCGCGAAATTCAAAACAAACCAAACTTATCCTACAGGAATATATGCTCACGTGTTTATCTGATGATAATACAAAATATTCTGAACTTTGTTGCAGTAAGTGGATTTGGTATAAAACAGTGTACGTGTAGTGGTTGTTGAAAGATGTAAAAAAAAAAAACATCTGCTGGTCAAACCCCTAAAGAGTTAACTTCAAATATACTGTTGTGGATATACTGTTTCAGACAATGCCCTTCTTAACGTATCGTTAACTATGTTTGTTTGGAAATTTCGCACAAAGCTACTCGAGGGCTATCTGTGCTAGCCGTCCCTAATTTAGCAGTGTAAGACTAGAGGGAAGGCAGCTAGTCATCACCACCCACCGCCAACTCTTGGGCTACTCTTTACCAACGAATATCGTTAACTAAACAGTAAATTTGTAAATGAAAACATTGTAAATCTAAGGTCACATAACACCGTAACAAATAAACATCTGTAACAATGCTTACAAACATTTGAAACTATAGGAAGATATATATATACACACACACACACACACTGCTGGTCAAAATCTTAAGGCCAATGAACATAAAAAAATGTGCATTTTGCGTTGCTAAACTCAACCACTTATTTGAGTAGAGCTTCGAAAGATGAAAATAAGAAAAGGGAAAATAAAAATAAAGTTGTTTAGCATACTCTTCAAAAAAGAAACGCAAAAGGGATATTTTTTTTATTTTAAAGAGAAATATATGTAATAACGTTACAAGCTCAGAGTATGTGATGTTACACGTGTTAAGGCACTGATTGTCAGACCAAAATGACAATAAAAGTTGTGCACTTTGAAAACGGAGGAAAGCATCGGATTTTTCGCCAAAATGCATTCGTGTCCAATAAATTTGTTTGAGAGATCTGCATGTTCTGCAAGTGCAACATGTGCAAAATCCCTATAAAAGTGACGGGTTTTCGGTTTTCATAGCTCAGTGTTAAGCCACCGACACGCAATACAGTTACGCCAAGACTGACTGAAGCACAACGCAACCACGCCATTGGTCGCTTGGAAGCAGGCGAATTTCGATTAGATGTTGCCAGAGCTGTGAATGACCACCCAAGCACCACAACAAGGCTATGGAATCGTCACCAACAACATGGATCAACTCGTGACCGTCCACGATCTGGCAGACCTCGTGTGACCACGCCCGCACAAGATCGTTACATCCGGTTACGTCACCTTCAGAATAGGACCACCACTGTGACGTCTACTGCCTCAACCATACCAGGGCTGCGTAGGATTTCCGATCAGACCGTACACAACCGTCGACGAGATTCTTAGGCCCCATGTGCAACCCATCATGGTGAATGTCAACTACGTTTTTCAACATGACAACGCCCGTTCTCACACAGCCCGACTCACCACTGTCTTTTTTGAGACACCACAACATCAACGTTCTTCCCTGGCCCTCCAGATCACCAGATTTAAACCCCATCGAACATCTTTGGGACGAGTTGGACCGACGTCTGCAACGGCGACAACCTCAACCGCAGACTCTATCTCAGCTTGCAGCAGCTTTGCAGGCTGAGTGGACAGCCATTCCACAGGATGTGATTCGTCATCTCATCGCTTTCATGGGCAGGAGATGCCAAGCAGTTATTGATGCTCACGGGGGCATACTCGCTATTGACGTTGAGTGACGTTAAACTTTAACTAGTGAGCGTTGACTTCGCCTTTGCAGACTTTGGATGTTCAGCAGTGAATGTGCAAAGTTTCACACACATTATACAGAACTACCCGGAATAAACTTGTTAACAATGTGTCTCAAATTTTACCTTTTGCGTTTCTATTTTTGAAGAGTATATTTAATATGGAAAATGTGAACACTATGAAATTAGCATAAATACTAGCTGGTCAAAAGTTTAAGATCATACTGAAACGAAGCGTTAATCGGTAAACACGTAACGAAATATAGTCATTTGTGTTCAAGCATTAGCATTGTCAACATCTCCCACTGACATCTTCTGTGCTACATTGAGTAAAAACCTGGCAAAGGCTAAAAAAGTTGACAGAGTTTGAACGTGGCAGAATTGTCGAGCTGCAAAAGCAAGGTCTCTCTCAACGTACCATCGCTGGTGAGATTGGGCGTAGTAAAACTGCTGTTGCAAATTTCTTAAAAGATCCTGAGGGATACGGAACGAGAATTTCAAGTGGTCGGCCCAAGAAAATTTCACCGGCGTTGAACAGGAGGATTCAACGGGTTGTCCGACAAGACACCAACCGATCGTCGAACCAGATTAAGGCCCTTACGGACCTTAATGCAGCTCGAGAACAATAAGACGGCATCGACGAGAGAAAGGCTTTAGAAACCGTAAACGTCTTCAAAGGCCACGCCTCCTTCCACACCACGAAACACCTCGTTTAAACGTTGCTGAGAAGCACAAAACATGGGACGTAGAAATGTGGAAAAAAGTTTTGTTCTCTGATGAGAAAACAATTAATTTGGATGGTCCAGATGGCTTCCAACGTTACTGGCACGATAAGGATATCCCACCGGAGACATTTTCTACACGACACAGTGGAGGAGGTTCCGTCATGATCTGGGGTGTTTTCTCCTTCCAAAGTACAATGGAGCTTCAGGTTATACAGGGGCGTCAAACAACGGCTGGCTACATTGTCATGTTGGAGAAAGCATCTTTATTGACTGAATACCCTCGCTTGTGTGGAAATGACTGGATCTTTCAGCAAGACAACGCTGCAATCCACAATGCCCGCAGGACAAAGGACTTTTTTCATGGCGAATAACGTGATTCTTTTGGACCATCCAGAGTGTTCGCCCGAACTGAGTCCCATTGAAAATGTTTAGGGGTGAATGACAAGGGAAGTCTATAGAAATGGACGTCAATTCCAAACAGTGCATGATCTTCGTGAAGCCATCTTCACCACTTGGAATAACATTCCAGCCAGCCTTCTGCAAATGCTTATATCGACCATGCCACAAAGCGAATGTTTGAAGTTATTCGCAATGACGGCCGTGCAACTCACTATTGAGACCTCTTGTTGGGCATTTCCTACCCTGTTTAGGACTTCTTTTTGGTATGGTCTTAAACTTTTGCCCAGGTAGTATTTAGGCTAATTTCATAGTGTTCACATTTTCCCTATTAAATGCTTACACAGTGTTTTTATTTTTATTTTCTCTTTTCTTATTTTCATCTTTCAAAGCTCTACTCAAATGGTTGAGTCTAACAATGCAAGATGCATATTTTGTCTTGATGTTCACTGGCCTTAAGATTTTGGCCACCAGTGTATATGTGTGTATATACATACCAAATACGTATACAAATTGATATACCCGTTTTGGTTTTTTGTAATATTTCTCATTTTAGTTTTTATCTTTTCTTAAAATGTTTTATACTTTAAATTATACATCTATTAATTTTATTTTTAATTTTATTTAATTAATTTTTAAATGTATAATTAATACATTTATATCTGTGTGTATGTATATATATGGTTGTATTACACACATGCACTAATACAAATTGTTCTGAATCTATATTTAAAAGGGTAGGTAGTACTAATATAAACACTTACATCAATATTTCACTAAAAGTATAAGATTATTATGTAAATTGTATTTTAAGCTTTTAAGTAATTAAGGAAAATATAGTTTAAGACCACGTAAGTTGTGTAATTCTATGTTGATTTTCATTGTGAGTGGTCCCACAATATAATCAGATGTGAATATTTTTACATAGATACCTTTTGGTAGTTTTCCCGAACTAAAAGTTCAGTCGCCTTACAATTACGTTTCAAATTTTATTTTTTGGTAAAATGTAGAAAGCTACAGAGTTAATCAGTGGGATTGGCTTACGATTATCTCCACATCATAACCTCCCCGAACGTTATTAGTGAGTTTTTTTTTACTTGTTTATAGTATTTACTTGTACGTAAGATTAAAATCACGTTGTACAGATAGATACCTTAGTATCAAAAATGTTCGTCAATATTTACTACTTTCGCGCCATCTATGAGTAATGTTTGTAAATGTTTTGATCAACATATCAGCAGGAATGCTTATACCAGACTTATTAGCTATTTATTAAATACTACTATTTATGCGCAGATTTTGATTTAGAGTTCTTGTAATGTTATTCGAAATTAATGTAACTTTGTGTTTTAATTGAACATAAAATTCAAGAGAATTATCATAATGTGAAATAATTCAGGTGTAAACTAATTAATTTCATCCAAATCTTTCCATAAATTTATATAGTACCGTAATGGATTATTGGATGTAACGTTTTTGACCTTTTTTTTATGTAAGTAATGAAAAAGACAGAATTATTGATAGTAGTGAATTGTAATTGAATATTTTTTCTGGTTTTGCCTGGCACTGACTAAACATTATCTTAGCATATTTTGCACACAAGTTAGGGTACTTTACATAGTTAAGCAAGTGAAGAAAAATCCTGAAATAAAAGAAACAATTACATTAGGAGCCAGAGTGAGTGTCTTCTTATAACAAAACCACATCTGGCTATCTGTTGAATCCACTGAGGTGGATTGAACCCCTGATTTAGGAGCCAGAGTGAGTGTCTTCTTATAACAAAACCACATTTGGCTATCTGTTGAATCCACTGAGGTGGATTGAACCCCTGATTTAGGAGCCAGAGTGAGTGTCTTCTTATAACAAAACCACATTTGGCTATCTGTTGAATCCACTGAGGGGGATTGAACCCCTGATTTAGGAGCCTGAGACCTTATGTAAGCTATAAATGTATTGAAATATATTTTCTTAAAATCATATTTGATTTATAAATTTTAAAATTGGGAAATGCAACTCACTACATTAAGATAAGAAAGAAGAACAAAGTTTTCCTTTAATAATCTATGGGTGATACTGTATGGTCTTAAGATATATCTTGTTTGTGTGTTTGGTTCTTTTTACCTCTATTATAATTCTATAAATCAGAAAGAAACAAAAAAACAGTTGTTTCATCAGTCAGTTAAAGATGTGGTTGTTTAAAAATTAAATTTGGTGTCCATGTGTGGTACATATTAAATGTGTCGTGTATCATTTAAGTTTAAGCTTTAAAACTTAACAATTCATTTTACTATCCATTTGAATTGGTGTTTTATACTGTTATGTGTGGAATGTTTTTATGAAATATATATACTTAGTAATTCTTTTGTGGGAAATAAATGTGTTATGAAGCTAACAGAAATCTCTCTCTGAGAAAGTTTCCAAGTTCAAACTGGTAGTATCAAATTATTAGAGAAAAACAAAATGTAAAGGTCTTCTTTCACTTATAAATCCTCCTTTTCTTTGTATAAAGTGTTAGAAAAGTGATGTTTTTTACTGAAAACAAGCTGCCTTCTACTTTTTACTGAATGTTAAAGTCTCTGTAATTATGGAACTCTGATGTTTAATCATATACAAAAGTTGTTAGCTATGTTTCTCGTGTTTTCTATCATTGAATATCACTGTAACATATGTTTTATTACATATTCCATATAAACATTACAAAACACTTTTGATGAATAGATATCGTTTGTTTTAGTGATACAGAAGATGGTTTTGAACTTGTTTTTATGATCTTATCTAGGTCTGAACCAGCCTGATTGACCAGTGTCCATTCTGCAGGTGAGAGCTACATACAAAATATGTTCTTAAGAAAACTAGGTTTTATTCTTTGAAATACGTTAACAATACTTACTTGAAATTTTGTATACATACATATAAATCAGTTTGGTATGAATATATAGATGGTGGTTGAAAAATATACTATACAGCTATGTAACAACATAGTATTTAAAACGAATTATTATAGGTGACATTGCTTATCTGCTTAGCAGTTAATGTCATTAGGAATCAGAATAAAACTCGTGTTAATTATCAGAATTCATTTATTCAGTAATCAAATAGTAGGATTATTACAAAAATCTCATGTTAACTATCAATAAAAAATATTTTCAACTTTACACGATACTTGTCATTAAAAATATGCTATGTGTTGATGTGTTTACCTTGATAGGAATGAATGGAGGACAATTTGAGCACTTGATCTGGTTTGCATTAATACATCAGTAGTTTTTAGCATGAAAAAAATTATTTTGCTTTAAGATACTTTAGTAGCTCCACCTTTCTTTTCATGAGTGCATTCTGCCTTACGTTTCTTACAGGTGTAAGATCTAAAAGGTGCAAGTTGTATTGTTCTCCCAACACGGATACATTTACACTAAAAAAGATTATGTGACAACTCTGTAGATATACAGACTTGCAGTTTTGTATCTGTGGTATAGGCACAAAATTACATTATATAAAACATTGTATCTATATATTTGTACGTATAACAAGTCTGTTTGTTCTTGCAGTATTAGAGGACAATGAAGATTTTGACGTATCTTCTTGGTATCATTTCTATTATTATGTGTTTGGCACTGAAGACAGGTTTCCAAGGGAATTTGATGGGTGGCCAACATGCTTCTGCGCTCAACTTAAAGTGTTGTCTCACATAAGTTTTGAAGATGTTCATGGCTGCACACTCTTTAGACTGAACTGTTGGGTTCGGAGTTGCGAGTCAGTTTCTTTGGTTTCAAGTGCATGGAACAGAATCTCACGTATGTGACATACATGTATGGATAGGTTTTGGTTTCATTTCTTCATATAGCTTAAACATGGGAAAAGAAGATAAGCGAGAAATCAGATCTCACATTGTTTTCTCTCAAGATAAACTTTAACTTCTGATCCATATAAAATGTTATCCAGCAAAATATTTTTTAAACAACACTTATTTTGAAAATTGGGTTCCTTGTAATGATGAAAGGAATAATTTCAAATTTGTTTGGAAATTTCTTATAAATTATGGTATTGAACATTTCCTTCTAATACTTAGTTTTGAATAATTTTAAAATAGAAGTATACTTAATGCATTTTTTTTCATTAGAGAGGATTTGAAATTAGTAATTTTAACAAGAACTTTAAGGAAACTGGAATCATACTTCTTAGAAGGTCTACAATCTTTAAGATTTATCATACTGAGTTTTGATGTTTGTTTCTGGTGCAGTTGTTCCTCAGTATCATGTACTGGATGTTGTTTGTACTGTTTGGAGCACATACTTCATGTAAGTTCAAGAATTTTACACTGTCTATAAAGAAGCTATGGTTTTAGTGTGAGCTGTTTGTTATCAATGATAACTTCTAAGAGAAAAATATTCAGTTACTTCAATGGGAAAAAAATTTGTTAAAACTTCTATGACTTATGTCTTAGAATGATAGTTTTCACTTCCTCCCCAAACCCCAGTAACTCAGTAGTGAATCTGAAAGCTTACGGTATTAAAAACTGGGTTTTGATATTTATGTTGGGCAAAGCACAGATAGCTTATAATGTAGCTTTATGTATAACAACAAACATTCTTATGTTTGAACAGTAACCTATATGTATTCCTTTGTTTTAACAGCAGCCTGTATGTATTCTTATGTCTAGACAACCATTCTTTTTCATATTCTCCAAACTGTTTTTAATTGGTAAAATACAGCAACAGTTAATAACATAAAGGCAGCAATAAATGTTAAACATTCAAATTAAAAATAGAAACACATCTTATTGTTTACAAGAGTGTGGGGTTCAGAAACTAAACACAATTTTGATGGGTTTTTTGCATAAACTTAAAACTTTGCCCTTCCCTAATCAATAAAAACAAACTAACTTTATTTTGAATCTTAATGCCATGTATCTTTTTGTTTTATCCAGTTGCACCCCTAATAATTTTCAGTTTGAAACCTGTCTGCATTGAAATTGCTGAATCATTCTGGTTGAAGACATCACTGTTCATCATGGAAAGTGGCTTCATCTTTGGGTTAATACTGTAATTGTTAAATATTTTTACTTGTATTTCATCTTATGGGCTACATTACATTAAGATACACTTGTTAACTCAGTTAAAAATATATTTCTTATAATAGCTGAACAGATGTAAATATTTCTTTGAAAAACAGTATTGTAGATTATTTTCTGTTTGCTTTGTTTCCATTCTGTATCAAAGCTTAATAACAGTTTTCACAAGAAATTGGATGTATTTAGATAACTATAACCAATGGGAGTGAGCTGCTGGGTTAGTGGCAATTTTATGTAGTTGCTAAAACCCTGGGGTTCACTTCCCCATGATTAACTAGTTGCTTTTACCTGTTATTATATAAATGTATTCTTTCTAGCACTTTTGCACAAAAAAACTCAAAACTACGTGGGATAAAACTGATCAGTTTTGAACCTCTTCCAAATCATATTTTAGATATATTTGTCATAATATATTAAAAAACATAGTTCAGAAATGAATCCTTTCTTCTTAAAATGAAGTTTTGAAAAGAAATTATGTTGACAAATATTTGCAGTGTTTTGCAAATGTATTCCAAAGTTTTCAGTGTTGATTTTCTTTGTTATATTCTAAATGCCATTAAAATATAAGTCTTTTAATAAGCTATAAAGTTAGAAAAAGAGATCTTTCCAAAATACTATCATAATTTTTTTATGACTCTGGCAAATATCAGAAAATTTATAAACCCAAATTTACAAATATTTCTGATTAGAATACAACCTTATCGGTTTGGATTTGACATTAAAGTGTTCAACTACTGGATTGTTGGTTTACTAAAAGATAACCAAATGTATGGCGTTTTTTATTGTTTTTACTTTAGTTTAGAGGTTCTTCTGTTTAGTATTATACTGTAAAGTTTTATTTGTATAGTTGTATTTCAATTTTTCAATGTGTTGTTTGGGATGGAACATTTACCTTAGAGTTAATATCTGGAGGAATACCCTATGATTATTGTTTAACTCATCATTTGTTTTTGTACTAAATTCAAATGCTTTAAATACATAAGAAAGACTGGGTAGTTTTAGTGGTCATTTTATATTATGAGAAAAATCAAGTGGTTTTACACCAAATCTACCCACTTGAAAGCTGTAACTAAAAACTGAGCAACTGGTTTATTCCAAAAATAATAAAGGTGAATGAATAAATGTTGTTAATGAACTTATTTTTGTTTGATAGAAAAAATCAAAAGTATGTTAAGTTCTGTACCCGATTAATTCTATTGAATTTTGTAACCATGCATAAAATGTGGATAAATTGAGAAGTTACAATGATTCATTCATTTAAGGAGAGAAACAGTTTAATAAATGAACTTTGATAATTCATTTAGTACATTCATACAGGTGATTTCTGGTTATTCTGTATAAAAGAACAGACTGAATTCAGTTGTGCTGGCAAAATCATCAAGATCAAGGATCGATATCTCGTGTTATGTGAGGTTGCTTTGTACCACCAGTAGCCGTGACGCTGAAGTATGGTTAGGGTGAATAAATATACGTTATATAGACGTCGAAGTATGGTATTCCCACTAGACCAGAATTATGTGAGGTTGCTTTGTACCACCAGTAGCCGTGACGTCTGAAGTATGGTTAGGGTTAACAAATATACGTTAGAGACGTCTGAATTATGGTTAGAGTTAACAAATATACATCATAGACGATTTAAGTATGGTTAGGTTTAGCAAATACAATTAGTTTTACAATAAGTAAGGTCGTATAAAACATTTTTCAGTGTTCTACTCGTTTTGTTTTTTAATAATTAAAACAAAACGTTCACATAAGTTATTAAAAAGTTATTTCAAGATTTAATAAAACTTTTACTGGCCACTTAACAATGTTGCATTAGTAATTAATGTGTCAAACTATAGAATAAAGGTCCAGGGTTCGTGAAGCTATACCACTGAGCAATCTCTGCTCTTTCAGATTTGAGAATAGTTTTAAAATGACAATAAATCCCATTTTCGTTCAAAGAGTCGGACAAAATTCCTGTGGCAACGAGTACATTGACTAGCTTTCCTCTGATCAATAGTTCAGAGCTAGGAACACTTAAACCCTGAACTCGAGGGGTTTTTGTTCTAGAATTTTATTTAGATAGACTCCCCTGTTTTTATCTCACTGTTTTTTTTTTGTTTTTTTTTAAACCTGTAATCCCAGATGGAGAGTAACTAAGATTAGTTGAGGTCCTTTAATTCGTGGGCATGGCCTCGCGCGTTAAGGCGTGCGCTTTGTAATCTGAGGGTCGCGGGTTGGCGCCCGAGTCGCGCCAAAACATGCTCGCCCTCTCAGCCGTGGGGGCGTTATAATGTTACGATCAATCCCACTATTCGTTGGTAAAAGAGTAGCCCAAGAGTTGGCGGTAGGTGGTGATGACTAGCTGCTTTCCCTCTAGTCTTACACTGCTAAATTAGGAACGGCTAGCACAGATAGCCCTCGAGTAGCTTTGTGCGAAATTCCAAAACAAACAAACAAACCTTTAATTCGTGTCTCACCACAATCAAAATAAAATTAAAATCACGTTCTGTACTTTGGGGAAGTGGGTGCGTTATAAGAGTGACGGTCACTCTTAAGGTGAGTAGTGGTATATTAACGTTAGGCATTATAACTACTGTTCTTTTTATTATTATTATTATTATTATTATAAGTTAGGCATATTCGGTGACGTATTACATTTCTGTGATACTTATTTTGTTTGTATGTACCTTAAACTCAATTTATATAAACGATAATTTACGCTGAGTGCTAACAAAAAAATATTTTATAATTTAAGCCTCGCCCCAATGGCGGGGCTTGAATTCTAAAGAGTTATAACCCTAAAATATGGGTTTCGATACCCTGTTGAGCAGAATAGAGATACGTCATTAAGTAGCGAACAAACATAGTTTTAACTTAATATTCAGTTATACTTTGGCTCTGTGGCAACTGATTATTATAATGTGAATCGAATATTAGGATTTAATTGTGACTTATAACACGACCTCAACGTGTGGAGCGAGTTTTGGGGACAACGTGATGCGAACCATGAATTCTTAATTTCACAGTCAGTCTACGCTAATCGCGAGGCTATTTAGAGCCAAGAAATAATTTTGAAAAAATCCAAAATTCAGTTTTAAAGAACAGTTTTACTAAAGGTGGTTTAGGGAAAGAAAACGACAGTTTTACAAACATGTCATCGTATTTTTGGTGGATCAATCCACCGATGTCCTCAATAATAAATAGGTCAATAGAATACTTGAATGTAGCAATAACGTGAAATATTGAAGGAGTGAATACGAATAATGGGCACTTGTGTATTGTTTAATAAATAATTAAAACCTTTCCTATTCACACAATTTAAAAAAAAAAAAACTGACAAGTTATCAACAGCTTCCATTTTAAAAAATACTCGCTTATATGTACAAGGTCTCGACGCCCTCTACATTGTCTTCAGGAATTATCTGCAAGCCACGCTAATTTATAGATTTGTGAAGCCAGCAATGACTTCCCCTTTAAAATTGTATAAATATGAAACGTTGATTTTAATTATTTATTAAATTAGATGAATAGATATACGTAATTTATTCAATAATTTATGTGAGGAACAAAATTTAGTATTTTGCCCAAAGGTGTCAGCTACCAAACTAAACGACAGTCGGTCTTCGGTACAGTTATTAGAGATAAATATGTTTGTCCCATGATCTATACACGAGTATAGGTAAATGAATGTTTAGTTTAGACTAGTTTTGTATAAGAATGGATGAATGGGTTCATCCCAGCGATAACTTGACTCCAGTCACGAGTTATAACGGATGAATGGATTCACCCCGATGAATAATTAATTTCAACACAAAAAAGTATGATTAGATAAATCCGATGCTTCCAGTAGTGAGTAGAAATAGATGAATGGATTCCTCCCAGTGATAACTTCATTGCTTCAGGTGAAAGTTAAAGCGGATGAGTGGATTCACCCCGATGAATAATTAATTTTACTCTAAAAGAATCTATGATTGGGTTAATCCGGCCTTCGAGTAGTAGGTAGAAATAGATTCATCAAAGTGACAGATCCAGACCTAGGATGAGAGTCGAAACGGATGAATGGATTCACCCCGGTGAATACTTCTATTTTGTGTAAAGGAAGGTGTGATTTTGGGATTAATCTAGTACTAGTGTTCTGTAAAAAATTACATAAATGTTTGTTTTTACTTGTAATAATAATGATGGCATAGAACAGAGACATACCTGGACAATCGTTACATCGGATAATAAGAACGAATAAGATACTTTACTTCCACCGAAATTAATAATGATTAAACAGGAGTAATTGCATTAAATGTTTAGGGTGGGTGACCGCGATTTTATATTTTATACCCTTGGTAACGTATAACAAGTGTATTACGAAAAGAATAATATATTTAGAATTTGGTTGATTCTTGTAGTGATAGGTAAGAACGGTTGAATAAATAATACGTAAATAAATGTTATGGCACCAATAAAACATAATTGTAAAACTGTTTGAAATTGTCAAATTAAACCGTTTTTGGAAATTAGCTTGATTGATTAATTACCAAAACTAGGGGAGGATTTTTGATTAATGAATAAAATTTGTGAAAATCTATGAGTGAATGAATTTATTGTATTACTCGATGAACTGACTTGTGGAGTTACGTTGTTTTAATGACTTAGTGAAATCACCTTGATGAATGAACTAATGAAATTACCTTCAATAAATAATAAAAGTCACCTTGGTGAATACTGAATTTACCTAAATGAATACTTTGAGCTTGTACGTAAATTAATAGATTTGTGAAATCACTGTGATTAATATTGAGGATGTTCCAAAATTCCCTTTATTATTTTATAATTTAATAACTAAAGAAATATAACAATATAGTTTTCAACACCGTGTATCCTGACTTTGATGTGTGCGCGCAATTAGGAGCTAGCAGAATGTCTAACCACCATTCGACTTTAGTCCACGTTCGCTGCAACTTGTCCACAGTTACATTGGCGATCGATAGCACCCACTATCTTGCTCTTGTTTTGTTTGCTTTTGCGATAGACGATATCCTTAACATACCTGTAAAGAAGTATCATCATGTAATGTCTAACGAACGCGGACACCATGTAATTGGCCTACTGCGACCAGTCTGTTGTCTCGTAAATGTCTGATCTAGAAGTGGTTTAATCAACCAATTCCTGTGAGATAGTGAACCATCCTATTGAAATATCAGTGGTTACATTTCCTCCTGATTGTTTCAGCATCTCAAGATACACGTTCCCCTTAACTCAGTTTTCTCTCAGTGAAAAATAAAGGACTGATAATCCTGTCACACATGAGACTGACCAGACATTCATCTTTGGGCTATTACAATTTCATTGGTATTAGGGACGTTTTCTGAGCCCCAAACATAGACAGTATAGTGGAACACTATCTGAAGTGTGAAATGCAGTCTCATTGCTGAACGGTACACTAGCTAGAAATGTGTTGTCATCTATGGGATAAAAAAAGGTTAACCACGAATGTCTTGCGCTGTGGTCTGTCGTGTGGTTGCAGTATCTGCATCAACTGAAACTTGCAGACGTATAGATTATATCGTTTGTGAATGACACAGACGATGGGCGTTTTTTGGTATGTCAAGTTATGGAAGCGATTTTCGTGGATAACGCTAAAACTATCCCTGCACTTATTCCATACGTTTATCACTAACAGAGGGCGTTCCATCTACCGGTCGTCGTAACGCACTGTCTGTCTTCAAGCACTCCTTTATTCACTCCTGGATAGTTGGTTTCGATGGTAGTTTTTGCTGCTGTGGCCTCTATAATTATGCTACACCATAGTCATTGATATGGTCTCTGTACTCCAAACCAGGCATTAAACCTTTACTACATGATTGTCATTTCACAAGAAAACACTGCTTACTGGAGTGAAACAAAATAAAACATGTTAGAGTTAGGTTAGAAGATGTAGGAAACTGGATGGTTGTATTTCTTTAGTTATTTAAGGGTTAACTTTAGAATACGAAATATAAGTTTGGTTCACCCTGTATTGACGAACTCATCGTGTCAATTGCATTTCTGGAAAAGTTTTTTTTTTTTTTTTTTCCTGTGGAAAATAAGCAACAATGTATAAATTTGCTTTGATTAAACGCAAGTCAAAACGGATTATCCTTGGATAATCTTTAGTGGTAAGGATTCAGCTTAGAAGGCGGTGGTTGGGTTATACGTTCAACACAATTGTTCTGCATACAAACTGGAATTTTCACGTCAGATCTCCATAACTTTTGTATGTTTTATTAACCTGTACATTTGGTTCCGTCATGCTTGCTTCAAGCATGTTATTAAAACGGCCAACAGGGTAATGTTCTTAAATATCTGTATGATTTATGTTCATGACAATAAAAGTGGATTTTGGAAACATTCGGTGTGTTGTAATTGATCTACCATATGGTGTTACACCCGTTAATATTATTATTGTTAAAACTGTCATGTCATTACATGTTCGTCACTAAAAATATTATTTAATTGTAAGTTTTATTTTCATTATTGAAGTGTATTCTTCGATTTTGTGACAAGGTGAATAAATTTGAAATTTTAAACGAGCACTTAAAGTGAAACTGATGTCCAACTTTTAGAACAGATAAATCTTAAATGTCCATTTTGTTGCAAATCGCCTTAAAAATATGTTACCACCAGGTGGTTTGAAGAAGTTTCAAAAGAATGTTTTACTTGGTGCTGGGGCCCCGGCATGGCCAGGTGGGTTAAGATGTGCGGCTCGTAATCTGAGGGTCGCGGGTTCGCATCCCGGTCGCGCCAAACATGCTCGCCCTTTCAACCGTGGGGGCGTCATAATGTTACGGTCAATCCCACTATTCGTTGGTAAAAAGAGTAGCTTATGAGTTGGCGGTGGGTGGTGATGACTAGCTGCCTTCCCTCTGGTCTTACACTGCTAAATTATGGACGTTTAGCGCAGATAGCCCTCGAGTAGCTTTGTACGAAATTCAAAAAACCAAAAACAAACAAGTTGGTGCTTGTTTCTTACAACCCGTTTATCCGTTATTTGAGAGAGAACATTTGTTACCTATCTTGGTTAAAACATCAACGACCCATTTCCCAGCAAGTTTAGGGTTATCGAATAGAAAAATTAGCAGGAATATTCGGTTCTAATTAAAAAAAAAGTAGAGAACGACGTTTCGACCGTCTTAGGTCATCTTCAGGTTAACAAAGAGAGTTTACAACTGACTGTTGCCAGGCACGTGTCCTAGGGACGAGAGTGTAAACGTGTACGTGATGGTAGGGGGCGTTGTAGTTACATGTTAGGTTATTAATTAGTATATGGATAAAAGTATTCCTTTATATTGGTTTCAAATGATGTGTAAGTAGGACTTCTATCATTTTGCGTTTGTTTATATTCGTTTCCCTACTTAATATCTGGGTGTTTTCTATGGTTATGTTGTGCTTACTTGACTTGCAGTGTTCAAACACGTGTGAAGGTTTTTTCTTTGAATCTGGTTTCCATTTTTCTGCTTGAACAAAAAAAAACCGTTTTTTAATACTAATTCAATTCTATTCTATTCAATTCAATTTTTACATAATGTCATGAAGTTTAAAATGCCTTCCACACACGCAAATACGTCACTCTTTTAATTACTTACATAGATTAATAGTTTTTTCCATCTCTTCTTTCCTTTGTCACGCTCAGTTGAATGGAACTTTCTAAAACACCCTTGTGCATCTATTTACTTATGTTTAAACATGTGAGCACCTACCTCACTGCACAAGTATAGAGAATTTAAACGGAAGGTCTAAGGTTCGAGCCGCGATATGCTGCTGTACATTCTATGTTTCTTATAGCTGGCAGAGGCGTTATAAATGTAATAGCCAATCCCACTATTTGATTACGAGAAATCGTTGAGTGCTGTTCCTACTCCTTAATAAGTCGGTGTGAATTAAAGATGGCTAAGCCTAAATCATCTGTTCACCATCTTTTGTAACGTACAGTAAGTAATAATGTGTCTCAAAACCAGATACTTTACTTTGTTAACATATACTGGATGGAATAAATTTGATATTTCTGTAGCGCAATGTATATATCGTTAGCAGGAAACCAAACACAACAAATACTGTTTGTTTGTTTTTTAATTTCGCGCCAAGTCGAACGTCCTTGCCATATGACCATGCGTCAACAAACATTTTATTCAGAGCTATATAAAACTTAAACGTAGTAAGACGGAATATCGTAAACCGAGGGTCACGGGTTCGAATCTCCGTCACACTAAACATGCTCGCCCTTTCAGATGTGTGGGCGTTATAATGTGACGGTCAGTCTCACTATTCGTTGGTGAAAAAGTAGCCCAAGAATTGGCGGGGGGGTGGCGATGATTAGCTGCCTTCCCTCTAGTCAGAAACTGCTCAATTAGGGACGGCTAGCGCAGATAACCCTCGGGTCGCTATGCGCGAAATTCAAAAACGAACAAACATACGCAATAAAATTAACACTAATCACTTATACTAATTAAAGATACGTTTAAGCGCTGATTACTCAGTATCTTTGTCCAAAGAAATGTTATCAAAAATCACAAAGTGCCATTTTGGATAATGTAAATTTGTTGACACATTAATTTATAAGTAACTGTATACAGAATAATTTTCATTTCTTAAAACTAAATCATAAGTTAGAAACAAAAGTTACCGTCCCTAATATGGGAAACCTTTAAGTTAATCCATCATTTTAAATTATTTAATGAAC
This sequence comes from Tachypleus tridentatus, assembly GCF_004210375.1. NCBI lineage: Eukaryota > Metazoa > Arthropoda > Merostomata > Xiphosura > Limulidae > Tachypleus > Tachypleus tridentatus. Next base: position 8,885,094 of record NC_134830.1, on the reverse strand, counting down.
TTTAAAGAGGTTAATTGTGTTGTTCTGTTGGTTCTACTCCGAGTTACTTTACTGCCCACCGTGAAAAGTAATTGGCGGTAGGTAGCAATGAATAACTGCCTTCCCTCTGGTCTTACAGTGTTAAATTAGGGACGGAAAGGGCAGATAGCCTGCGTGTATCTTTCCGCGAAATTAAAAAAAAAAATTCAACCGTAGAGTTTTATTGCCAAAAATATCGTATTAAAATAAATACCCTGAGATATGGACTAACAGTATTTGCGAAACTGACTAGATACAAGAAAGATATACCAAAGTTATACACTAATAGAACATTACATCAGACCAAGGCCGGATTAAGGGTTTTATTGGCCCTAGGCTTATCAACTTACAGAGGCCCCATCGAGACAGAACCTATACATGCAATAAATTTACAGTCATAGCTTTAGGCCCCCTTATTGGTGTGAGGCCCTGGGCTTCTGCGAGGTAAACCCATGCCCTAAATTCAGGGTTGCTTCAGATCACATCAGCGAAACTTCTAGGATATACTTACGAGTCGAAAGTAACGTTGATAAATCAAATCTTCTAATAAGAAATCAGAAACCCTCGAATTTTGCAAGGAGTGTAAGTGGTGAAAACTATGAAACAATCAGAAAACGTGAAACCTCATCTGTAGAAATACTTGGCACCATTTTATGGACAGAAATATGTATATAAAAGACTGTATAATGCTACTTTTCCTCAAAATAGCCATAAGTAAAACATTACCAACGTTTCGTCCAAACAAAATGTAAAAATGACATGCAAACTATGCTAGTTCAAATAAACTATTTTATTCAGTTAAAGCTTAAGATTACAACAACATGGAAGTAAGTTTGCTCTTTATAGAACTTTAACAAAGTAATTCTTAAGTTAAATACAAGTATCAAGAAATGGTGGATAGAAAAGCATGGAACAAAATGTTATTTCAAAGTGTTGGCTTAAGCTGAAAACTAGAAATGCAGAGATTTAAAAAAAAAGGATTATATGAAGAGTTTAACAATATTAATATCCTAGTGCTTTTATTATGAAGAACTGTTTTTGGAGTCAGACCTCCTTGTATACATAATACACAGACATACAAACTGTTGGAATTTATATACACAATGAGATGCATTTCATTAATGAAATGTTTCTATTTTCAATTCTAAGAAGTGTGTAATGTTTATATCAGGAACAAAAACCATGAAAAATTAAAAATACAATTAATTTAAATCAATGTTCTGGCAATAAAGTCAGAAAAAAAACCTTTACTCCCAAGATAATAACAATAATAAAAACTTTCCTTTGAGTCAATGTTTCACTGTTGTAGTAGTAAAACAATGAATGAAATAATCTGTTTTAAGTCTCAAAATTAAAGCTATTTTTTCTAATTTTACTTCAAAATATTTAGATTCCTCCAGTATGTACTATAAAATACAACATAATAATAAGTCAGTGGTCATTTTCCACAACCAAATTTTGCATGAATAATAAAAGAAATCAAGACTATGAAATTAGCTTAACGGTCATGACTATCCATGGGTAATTACACCAAAAATCCCTCTTAAAAAACAAAATTCATGTACAGATAAATATATATATACCTTAATAAATTTACTCACACTATAAATACAAAATAAATATATACACATACACAAATAAGTGTAGTTATATTTATACAGCTGTATAAATAGTGTATGTATCAGTTTTTTACACTCTACACGTACATCAGAATACAAATATATTCCGATCTGTACATTATTTTTCTCTCATTAGGATACCATATCCTAAAAGTCCAGACTTAAATTTCATACCTAGATTTAACAGTGACTGACCACATAGAATTGTCAATGTTACATGGTAGTAATAAATTTAGATGTGGACACACTAATTTACAAGGTTTTGATTGTTTTGGGTAATTTTGAAAACAGTCAGTATGTTATTTGTTTGTTCACTTGTTTTTAAGACATGTAAACTAAAGCAAAGCAATTAAAAATTCAGCCACTAAATTCCAACTTGTTAATTAACATAGAGCAAGACTTCAGAGTATTTTTGGCACACAGGCCACCACACATAAACAAGTATTAAATGTGTGTTCTCCACATCTTAGGTTTATGTGTACTAATATGTTGGCACATACTTTCCCATTTTTGGTAATATTTAGCTAAAATAATTCACTTTTTTATTTAGTTACACTAGATCTATATATTAGTCAGTATTTTCTATAATTTTTACTACTGTCACAGAGTAGTATGTAACACAGCATTTAACAAACCTTATTTGATTACTGTAGATTTCTATGTAAACTATTCTATTGCATTTTTTTTAACTATTGTAGGCCTATATGACAACCAGGATATTTCTCTTGTTAACAAGGATCTGGGATCTTCTAGTTTTACTTAACTACTGTGGTTCTCTTATCTAACCAATATATTTCATTCTTTTTGCAGTTATAAACAGTTAATTCCCTTGAGGATTATTAAAGTTCTAAAAACTATGTGCAAGATACTCCCAGTAATAATGAAAAATTAATTAGAATTCCACATTGGTAAAAGTAAACAGCTAAATTGGTAACGCTGTTAATTACTGTAACTGATTCACTTAAGGTTGTTCATCAGCTGTGGTCCCAGATGTTTTTTCATTGTAAACTATTTACATTTGCTGCAACACAGTTTTACTGTAATATTTACTCAATAAAAACTGACAGACAATTTATTAATACATAAAAAACACAGGAATAAAAGTGTGGGTGAACTGCTATGACAGTAATTGTGTTAGGTTTGCTACAGGTTATTCATACGAATGAGAATCACTTCAAGTTATTTCTGTTAAAGAAGTTGAGAGCCATAAGTATATATTAACTACTGTATTCTATTCACTTAGTTATTCTGCAGGAATGTTTTTGAAACATCTTGTAAGAAGTTACAACAAGAAAGCAGTAACCTGTAGTTTAGATAAGTATATATACATGTAAATATCATGTTTCCTGAACAATGAACTAGTTATAAGACTTGTTAGCATAGAGGATGAAGAAAAAAAAATTCTTTCACCTACAATGAATATTAATACAACAATGCATGAATCAAGCCAGTCGTTGTTAACGAACAATATAAACATCATTATTAGCAGTCTGTTAGCTGAGGAATAAACTTCTGGGTGGTCATCATGCACTTTCCTATAAATACAGCACTTCCTCAATATTAATCAAGTGTAACACTTTATATTCTGGGTGGCTGATAAAGCTCTCCCCTTGAACATTTTACATTCTGGGTGGCTGATAAAGCTCTCCCCTTGAACACTTTACATTTTGAGTGGCTAATAAAACTCTCCCCTTGGATCAAGTAGTTTCAGAAGAAAACTTTAAACCAATTTCTACAATATCAACTACCTTCATCAGTTCAAGAAAATAAGATACATATAATGTAACATTTGTTATATGTATGAATCTACTGAAAAGTACATCAATGTATCTGATGTTGTAATATACCCTAAAGTTCAGTTCTGGACCATTGCACACATACAATAAGTTATCAATCACATGACTCAACAATGCAATAAAAACAATGCTTTCAGAATAATTTAAAAAATTGTGAACAAAACAAAGATCTATGGGCTGCCCTTTCATTTGAGACTAATTATCGAAGAATTACAATATTTTACAAAAACAGTTCCAATAATCTATTTTAAATAATTAAAAACAATGAACTGCCGCAGAAGTTACCAAATAGTCATGTGACAGTATTTTTAATATTTTATCCAGATGTGGGAAGCAAATGTATTACAGGCATTATAAATTCCATGGTTATTAATGGTCAAATTTTAGAATGAGAACAATTTGATATTGACTATAGAAGATACACAAGTGATTGGTTAACTTCCTCAAAACCTAGTCGTTCCATAGACATTTATTTGATAAAATACATTGTACTCACTACATATAATGTATAGGATAGTTTATCATCCATGAGAACCATAAATTAAATCTTCATCATCTCGAAGTCCTGTGAGAAATGTGCACAAGATTTTGGTTAACCTGTCCTTTCATTTTCTTTTATCAAAACTAAGTTATTCAGTTTTGATATTTTAATCAACAGCTGATCACATCTATTCAGTGTCATGATCAAAACTAAATATTAACATAACCTTTGGTGTGGATAAAAATTATCTTTCACAATATATAGAAATGCCCACACCAGGATTTACAATAATCCTGGCTGTACAAGGTTGCTGGTACCAGTACAGACTGCAAACTCCGGGCCCATACCAAACTGCAAAACTTTATGTTAACCAATCAAGTAAGTGTATCACTAACTACCTCACTCTCGTTCAAGATAATAAATATTATAACATTGAACTAATTCTCAAATAATAATTTGTACTTCATATTTGTATTAACCATCCATTACAGTACCTTGTATAGGCACTACCCAATTAATACACATTACCTACATTAAACCTGATAAAACTATAACTGGTAACAAGCTACTGTATGCCATCAATAAACATTACAATGATATAATTTGTTTCCTGTTGGTTTTTTTGTTCATTTCTATAAAATTGTTAACTTTGTAATTCTTTTCAAGTGGCCTCATTTCGTCCCAACTTGTCTACACTGTTATTTTCTATCGAATATACATCAAGCAATGAAGTAATTTTTCTACATTTTTTCCCTCTAATGAAAATTAACAAAACATTTTCACAAAGAAGTAAGCCTAAATATAACTGTTTCAACTATAACAAACATTTTGGTTTAATTCATATCCTTGTCTTAATATAAATACACAAAAGAAGCAAATACTTCAACCCTCACACTCTTTGAACAGAAAGTGATTAAAACATACCCTATGTGTACCTTTTAATGTGTGTATAAGTAACCTATATTAAAAAATAAATATAATTTTTAACTTGTAGCTCATTTAGACTAAGTTTTCTATTACATATTCTTAAAATATTTAGGATTAAATGTGTCTATATACAAGGGATTGTTATTTATTTATTGTGAATGTTGTATTTATATTATACCCTGCAGAAAAGGTAGTAGAGGGTTTTTAAAAACAAACATGTCCACTTACAATATGCATGTTCATACCAGGTAAAGTTTTAAATTTTAACCACACATTATGTTTTCTTCATAAGTTACTGTTATGCACCAACATCTGATATTTAATGGGTATGATTACCTTTGTTTAAAAAGTATATTATGCAGAGTAGACTTCACAGAGCATTGGTTTTAACAGACCATATACAGAAACACAAGTATATTCTACTAGAAACAAAGGAGGAACTGTTATCATGAATAAAAACTTCAACCCTTTTAAAATGTGTTTTGAAAACTTTCACCCTTTTATGAGTAACCCTCTACTGGAAACAAGAAAAAATATATCAATTGTGCTTCATTTACAATTGTGAATAAAATCTCAAGCTAAGGAGCTCGTTAAAATATAAACAGTTACAGGAAAAAATCATTTGCTTTGATTAGGGATTCATAAAAACAAAATTGTCATAATGCAATATCAAATTTATTTCAATTCCATATTACTATAGGGTTGAAGTAGACTTCACAAATTAACTGTAAATTTTTCAAAAATAAGGTAAAAAATTTCTAAAGATGTGGTGATAAGATTGTATTAGTACATCATTAGATATTATATGATTTATGTGTCTTCACAAAATCAGAATTTCCAATAACTTATTTTTGCTAAATATTAATAATTTAACAAAGGAAAATGAGTTCCGAGTATTGTCTTCAGTTCTTTTAACATAAATATTACATGTACAGTAACGTAACAAAATAGACATATTAACTTCTCTAAACAGCTGCCATTTAGTTGAATCACACCTGATAATTTAATAAAACACAAAGTACTTACATAAGACAGTGTTAGTAATATAGATAATAAATTACCAACAATACTGTCAAACTTTGTAGCAAATTGTTTGTAAAACTTCTGTACCTAGAGATGTACCGACTACTGTGATGAGATATGCACCCCTAAACATTTCAGCCAGTATAATTTTAATAGCTAAAGTAAAAGTTAAATTCTTCAATTTTGCAAGAAACTTCTGCAGATGTTTTAGATATGTTAGTTTTCACAAGATGTAATATTTTCACAAAACACTGCTCACAGTTAGAACCTGGATGAAACCTTGTACAGCTTTGTCTTGTTACTTCATGGAGGACTCAGCAATATGAAAAGCAGGAAACAACAAATAACAGCATGTCTAGACATTATCTTCTTTTCAACAGTACGTGCCGAGACATTTGTTAAATGGATGTCTCATATACTACACAAAACAATACTATGACAAAGACAACATTCAAAAATGTTATTTAGTATGAATACAATAGAAAAAAACAACTTGTAATATGCACAGTGAAATTTTCAAACACACAAGTATTCATACTTGTAAACATACCTCTAATATTGTGTGATGAAAATCAGGTCAATACATCTACTTACAGAACAACCTTGGGAACTTCACTTATGTGAGGGGTTTCATTTTTATTTTTGTTGCACAGATAAAGAGAAATGACTGGACACTTGGCAATCAAAAGTCAGTGTTTCTATCAATCAAATGAAACATTGTGTTCTGAACAGATAGATGTTAACTTCATTTATAATACATGATTTATTACTGTGAGAATATTAACAACTAGTTTGGATGAACTTGTAATAGCTACAGTCAAATAGTTAGAAAAGCAGAAAATTACTGAGAGTTAGGAAAATTATCTATTTGTTTGCATGTCATAAGTCAATGTTCTTCAGTGCACTGTTTAATTCTAAAATGTAATTATATGCATACTGCTACAAGTTTAAAACTACTTAGTATAAACTAATGTAGTTTCATGTTACAATTTAGTGTCATTCTAAAAGGAAAAAGGGCTAATTAGATTTTGTTTGGTTTTCTTTGTTGGTTTCAAGGTTGAACAAACTGAGCAATCCCATATAGAAACTGAGTAGAGAAGAAACCCACATAATATATAAAGTTTTATGGTAAAAATGTTTGAAATGTACTTGGGGCATTTTAAGGAACAAACACAGGAAATTTGAAAATTTTGAGATGAAGAAAAGTATTTTTAATCTTAGCATGAAAATTACTTTGTACACCGACTATTCAAAACAAATACCCAATATGTTTATAAGATAAATCTTACTGCAATTTATTAAACATAGGATTTTTTGTATGTGGAACACATACAATGTTAACTGAAAGGTTGCCAAATTTTATGAAGATGTACACATAATATTAAAAGTAACAAATATTACATCTATAAAAACTTTAATCTAATACAAAAAGGTGATTTGATCAGTCAAATTCACCAAGACTGTGTTGAAAGACTTATAATAATGTAAAGCATGTTTGAACATTTGGCAAGTAAATAGTTACCTTTATTTTTCTGTGTATAAGCAAATCCATGTTGGACAAAACCTTTTTGTAAGAGGGTTTAGTGTATTTAATAAAATAATTAATATACATATAAAGGTGTTCCTTGGTACCGATTTTATGTAGGCTTATATTCGTCAAGGAAAAACGTTTCTTTACTTTATTGTTTATTTACATTTATTTCTTTGTTTAGTATGTTAATGTTTTCTACATCTATAGTGTTTATTTGTGATGCACTGTTAAAAATATGGGTGTTTTTTAGTGTTCACTGTTGACAATGAGGTGTTTATCAGTATTCATTACTTGTGATAGAAGTGTTGTTGACATTGTTATGTATCACAACATTTTACAGCTTGCTTACCTGGCATAAAATTTATTGAAGTTGTTGGATTGTACTTTATATATAACATTATATTTGTCAGAATAGTTTAATGTAGAATAAATTTTGTTTTGGTTGTTGGTTCTGGATGAATTTAGTGGTTACTGAAATGTTACATTTCATTATGAGATTTGTCAAATGTTAGCTATTTTGTTGTTGGTATCTGGGATGTAAACTATGTGTAATGTTTTGTTGTTGGCTGTACCACTGAAATTTGGATTGTTAATTAGCTTTCCATTGTGTTGTTGGTTCAAATTTCTGTATATAATTCTTCCTACAGTATTTAATATACACATCAGATGTCTTTTCAATAGATTTAACTCCAGAGGTTTCCTTACGATCACAAGTAATTTCACCACTGTTATAATTTGGTATGTGCAAGTCCATAATGTTTCTTTGTGTTCTAAGTATATGTGCAAAGTTCAGTCTGATTCAACCCATATACAATATTTCAGTGTTAAATGCACAAATTCAAGCAATGCTTTCAGAACTAAAGATCTTAAGTCACAAAATTATCAGTAGAAGAAATTATATTTCATTTACCAGACAATGCTTTAGCAGATTGTTAATTGATAATTCTGTAAAACTAAAATTACCCAAAAACCTTGACCAGTTAAAAAAATTATCCATAGCTTACAGTAAAAAACCCAATTAAAGATATATTAAATTTGAAATACAAAGAATTGAATGACCTGCAAAAAAACAAACAAACAAAGAAAACAAAGAAAATGAGAAGTGTATATACAAGCACTCTGCAACTTCAACTAAATCAACAGGAAACTAGAGGAGTCTTGTTGTAACACCACCAATTAGCATGCAACAACAAACCACAAACCAATCTCGTATAACTAAAACCAAAACATAAAAGAAATACATCTTTTGAACAAAGGACTTAACTTTGCTGTATCACCTAAAAACATTCTATGTATTGAAATGAAATCAATGCCTTGAAGACCTGGCAAAAAGTCATAATGATCTGTTTCACACAGACCAAGGATCCATAAAACAGCAACTAATAGGACAACACAGGTTCAATGAGCTGTGGATGCAATGAGATATTGAATATATACTCTATGACCATATTAAATTGTTGCAGAGAAGAAGAAATTAGCTAAAAAATTCAAAAATAAACAACATGAATGTCTCTCAATGGCACCAAGAGTTAGTGATGAGCTCAAGACAGCCTGGTGAAGCTACCAACCACCTGTCACTGAAGAACCAACTTTCAATACAAATTAAAGGAAGAAACACAGCTCATGTAGATCATAAAAAAGGTGGAAACAAACCTTGTGGTTCTGACAACAATACTGGTATTTGACCAGGATCATTAATACAGGAAAGGATAGCCTTTTGGGCTAAGAAAAAAAAATCTAACAAATTGTTGATCCATGATCATCAAGTGTTTTAAAGATAATACCTCAAAAACAGACCAAATGTGAGGCTAACTATGTTCACCAAACTTCTTCCAATGACAAACTCTGAACAATGAGATACTTTATTGCAATGGTAATATGTCAAAGAAACTACTTCTATAAAGTTATTGTTGAAATAGATTTAAAAGCAATATTTCCAAATGCATAAGTGGCTCTGAGCATGTACTTGATTGGTCTAACTGCAGTGGCTATTGATTTTTTGGTTTCCCGAGATCATAAGGAACAGACTAACAAAAACAACAAATCAAGTCATCTCAAATGGCTTGCATTATTGAGCATCAAGTGTGATTTACTGTGTGGACTTCACAGATGTAATTAAAACATTTGTCTTTCAAAAAGCATGTAAACCAACTTTGTTGTAACTTGTAGTTTAAGTATATGGTTTATGTATACTTTACAGTGTAAACAGCACATTATATTAAACTGTTTGTAATATGTGAAACATTTCTTCTGTTGAGTATTGAGTGTGAATGTATTACTACATTAAATTATATTCTATTAAACTGTTTGTAGTACGTGAAACATTTCTTCTGTTGAGTATTGAGTGTGAATGTATTACTACATTAAATTATATTCTATTAAACTCTAGCGATACACAAAGCATGTTTTATATTTCATGTTAGGAAGTACCTGTTGGTAAGAAAAAAGAACTGATAAACTGGCAGTCACATTAAACTGTTTACCAATCAATAACTTGACAATGAAATGTTGATGACAGAAACTCCCACAACTCTAAATCTGGCCCTGTAATCAACAGATCACCTTTATAGGTAAAACTGAAAAAAAAACTATTTCTTTGAAATAACCTAAAATAGTTTTTATTAATTTTTCAAAGAATTCTTAAACAAAACCACTAGCATAATTTCCCAAAAATAAAATTAAAAAGTAACCCTTGAAACAGACATTCAATGTATTAGTAATTGAAACAAAACAATATTTGAAAAACAGATAAAGGCAAAGTGATCATAACCATGAGTAAATTCACAGAATTAATGACATCACATCAGGTACAAATAAAATTCAAGCTAATTCTACAAATCCAACAAAAACACTTGAGAAACAACTCAATGAATGTTATCACAACTGAGAAAAGCAACCACAGTTTCAGAAAATCTTCACTCCTACTTGCTTCAAAGCGACTTCCATACATAACAATTATATGAAACTCCAAGCCACACAAACCTGACTGTCCATTAAGACTCACAATGTTGACATACGAATCATGTAACTACAATCTAGGTGAATACATAAAGGCCATTTTACACACATGCAACATCTGCAGGCACATGAAGCAGAACGAAACTATTCTTACCTGACAAACTTAATGATGAAAACAACATGTCAACATGAATAAACTTTCTTCAAAAACCATCAAATGAATCATGCACAGTCTTAACCAACAATATGAAATTCAAAGAAACAACCAACAACAAAAAATCTACACTGTAACAAAATAAATCACAGTTGGAAAAACAACACTGTATAACACATGAACACTAAACTGATACACAAAACAGGTACCAAACTATAAGCTGTACAATGTAAAAACCACTCTGACAAACATACATACTAACATTACGACAAAATACAATGCAAGAACTCTGATGAATTATTGTATCAGGGAAACAAGTTGAAAAATGAAACTAGATCCTGTGAACAAAAATCAAAGACCCTCCCACATTTTTAAACACTGTCACTCAAAAAATCACAAGTGTAAAAAACATTAAAATACTAATCAAAGAAATAAATGTAAATAAATAAAGATTGAAGTACTTCTCATATAAGAATTCAACCCACAATTAACCGGCAACAAGAAAGATTTTTTATACCTGCATTAATTATTTTGTTAGACATGTTAACATATAATACACTGTTGACTATGTGTCCTACAATTATAATTATCATTACTGCCTTCTCCACAACACGTGGTCTATAAGGTAACTATTTGAGTCATTATCAAACTGACGATAACCTAAGTAGGTCAAAATGTTATTACTTGTACTGTGTTACTAAATACAAGTTTTTAATACCCATACCAGCCATTTCTGCTACAGATTTCTCAAGATAATAAACAGATGCTACATTTACCAATGAGAAATATAAACAAGTTAAGATTTAAAAGGGAAAAAAAACACATTTTTTTTCTAATTTAAAGTATTATGTATGAGCAGTATTGTTTTTCAGTTGTACCAAATCACAATGGAAGTACTTCTCTAAACTTGTTAACACTGTGATGTGTTTTTCAATATTCTATTTGTCAATCTGTTGTACGTATTTACTATTTAATATGATGTATAGAAATACCAGGTCTTCTCCATTTACAAGTGTATTAATTTTTACTGTATTTATAGATACAAATTACAGTATAATCTTAAGCAATAATTTGCTAAGCTTCTTGACCCCCAATGAGCAACTTGTCTCTAGATTTCAATGGGCACTCTTTCAGCTCCTGAACCACCAAATATTTTCACTCCTGCAAATTAGGAGGTGCTAATACCTACGAATATGAGATATCCCTACTTTAAATAAACTATTGCACATAAGATTATAATTATGGTTATTATAAAATTATTAGTTTGGATACATACACAATTTTTTAAATCTACTGTGTACAGTTTTCATTGAAACTTATGTAGTCTGCAAGTAACTTAACAAAAACAAATCTTGCAGAAACAAAAATTCATTCTGTGTTCAGAAACTAAGAAATAATTTTATAGAAACTTTAAATCTGACACAGCTGTAGCAAGCCATCTTATTTCCAAAAGTACTTCCAATGATAATTAAGATTCTAAAAGTGAAAGTCAGGGACCAAGGTTAATTCCAAAACCTTCACAAGTATGTTCACACAAAAATAACTAAATACTGGAATAATAATGTATTTTAACAAACTAATGAGATATGTTTTTTGGTAACTAAAAAAACCATTATACTTTTTTGTATATCAGTTCAATACCTGAAACTTGAATATCATCATAGAGAGTACAAAGTAATAACAAAAGTGTGAATAGCAGAATGTTAACAGAAGGGAGAGAGAGGAAAGTTACTCCACTTAACAGCACAAACATGGAAACTGAGAAAATCAGTGTCCAGAGATCTTTAGCAAAACACAAAGTTCTGACTTTTGATACAAATAGAAACAGTAACTTGCATAATGGAAACCATTTAAATGATCAATTACCATTTACTACTGTGATGTTTAAATACCTTTAAACATATCTTGATTTCACTTTCACACTTTGTCAAGCTGCATTTCAGTTAATCTAACAGTTTAAACTACTTAATGTATTAAGTAGCCAGAGAGATAGCAGAGACAAATTATACATTGCAGGTGAATCCTTTAGACCTGATCTGCACTAATAATCTTTCACAATAGAGAAAAGACATAACAGAAGTTTTGTAGTATCCCATTTTGAGTTTCTTCTTATAAAATAAACTATAAAATATATAAAAGAATGTTCTGATATTCAGTATTAATTAAATCATATGCATATTTGTCAATATTTTAATGTGGCCATATAATGGATTTGAAACATTTTGTATGCTGCATTTAAGCTCCTCAAATGTACATGTACGGACACAATTACATAACTAACTCACTTTCTCTCTGCCTAGAACAGTACAGTAGATATACGTTTATGTAACTAATGTTTTATTACATAACTAACCCACTTTCTCTCTGCCTAGAACAGTACAGTAGATATACGTTTATGTAACTAATGTTTTATTACATAACTAACCCACTTTCTCTCTGCCTAGAACAGTACAGTAGATATAACGTTTATGTAACTAATGTTTTATTACATAACTAACCCACTTTCTCTCTGCCTAGAACAGTACAGTAGATATACGTTTATGTAACTAATGTTTTATTACATAACTAACCCACTTTCTCTCTGCCTAGAACAGTACAGTAGATATACGTTTATGTAACTAATGTTTTATTACATAACTAACCCACTTTCTCTCTGCCTAGAACAGTACAGTAGATATACGTTTATGTAACTAATGTTTTATTACATAACTAACCCACTTTCTCTCTGCCTAGAACAGTACAGTAGATATACGTTTATGTAACTAATGTTTTAGGATATACTCAGATATCACAGAACTTTCTTCTTGTACTTCACCCATTTTTATATTTACCTTAATTTTATCTCACTTAAAATTAGTATATTACTTTAAATAAATTAAATTTCCAATCGTTTTATCAATTCAAAATCACATTTTTGGCACAGTCAAACAAAACATGATAAGAAAACAAGACTGTGCATTAGCAATTTCAGCATAATTATAAATAGAAAAACATGAAAAAACTTATGAAACATTTAAGTTACAAGATTCATAATTAGGATACTTATGTAAAATTAAAACTCACAGTTAAGAGAGATCACAAGCATTAGAAAAATCAGTTCCATTTACATTTCTGAAGAAGTCTTTGGACATAAACTTATAAAAACTTTCAACTGGGCAAAAAAACTGTTTGTAGCTTTTACCACCTCTCCACAAGTGCTTTTCAGATATCAAAACACTTTTGCAGAATGGTAAAAAGTTGGTAACGTCCTTCCCGTTAAACAAAACTCGGATAACGTAATCTGCCTCAGAATAGGTTGGTTTCTTTTGTTTATACAATTCAAATATCACTCTTGATGCATAAGGAGGGATAGTCCCACTGTTGAAATTCAAGATTACTGAAAGTGGCTCAATGGTTAAATCATGCCCAGAAAAAAGGAAGAAACGGTGGTCAGTTCGTCTCTGGATCCTATCGGATAAAATGTTTTTCAAACGAGTAAGTAAACCATACATTTTCAAAACAGCTCCTTTACGATAAGGAGGGTAGCCTAGCAGTTGCTTCCCTTCCCAGTCTAAGTAAGAAATCATGTTTCTCACATGATCAATTGTTGCACATGTGTATGGTTGAGGCCAACAAGGGAGGTGTGACTGATGACAGACATAAGCCATGAGAGCATCAAAAAGTGGTTTTACGTGGGTAATGTTAGGGCTAGCTCCTCTTCCCCTGACAATGGGAGACAACTTGTAGACCAAGTCAACCACTGCTGGATGGGACTTAAGTAACTGATTCATTTTTTCATAAACCAGAGCTTCCTGTTGATCTAATTTTTCACACTGACAGCTCTCTTCTTTGACACAGAATAACTGGTCTTCCACTTGAATAACCTTCAAGTCATCAAGTTCTAACTTTGGAAGAAAACCAAAAATAAATGCCAGAGCACTTTGGAAAGTTCTTGAGTAGCGAGTACTTAGAACACTAAAATGTTCAGATGTTATATGTTCTGGAAGAAGATTCCACTTCTTCTTATAAACTTCTCCAAGCAATTGACCAAGGACTAGATGTTGCATTGCTCCAATGTGAGTTAACTCTCCATTCTGACAATTTTTGTCTTCTGGATATAGTGGAAATGAGCCAAACTGTTCTCTCAGTTTTTGCCACCTGTGTTTCAGTCTCAAAGATTTAAAATACTTACTTATCAGAGGATGGTTTTGTCGACCCTGAAGTCCACAGCTGATGGCTGACTGATTTCTGACAGGTATCAATGGTCCTCTATCACCATGCCGAATCAGCACTGCTACCAATTCAAGAGAATAATTTCCTTTGACCAACCCTAAAATATGTTACATGTACATTCTTAGAATTGTTCTTTATGTATCTCAATACACTGATTTTGTTCACATATTTACAAAATAGGCCACCAATACTGAACAAAGAAAACTGTAAGCAAGTTTTTATTTTGATTAAAAATTAATCATGTACCATTCAATTTTTCCAAAAATTTTAATATTTTCTTTTCTTTATTATTTCACTCCTTTATTAAAGAAGTAAAAAAAAATTATTAAAATTGAAATTATTTCTCCACTATCGCTATAGGAGGGGTCTTCATAGACTTCAGTTACAGAATTTGATAAGTTTAATACACCAAAAGGTTGGTTATAGTACACCTCTTTCTAAGCATTAAAATACACCTAATGCATTTTACTGAAAGCATGCATGTGTCACCTAAATTACACAACACATTCAAACTTTTTTTCCAGTTTAAAAAAAGACATGTTTACTGCAAATACTTCCAACACGTGTTTACATTTTTTTGTAAACTATCCTTACTCTCACCCATCACTAGAAGTATTGTTTTCACCATTACATGAAGTTTAATTGTTCAACTAAAAACATTTTTCTCAGATTTTAAACATATTTGATGCAATGCCTAAGTGTTCACTAAGGACCAATTTTTAACTTTTGCCAGATATAAGTTAGAGGTCAACCACTTTAATTACAATTGTAACAGACTGGGATTTTTTTTTTAAAAAGTCAAAACTCAATGACAAATTGGGATATTAGGGATTTTGACACCTTGACTAATACTTTTAAGAGCAAGGAATTTTTTGGTTGATATTTTAGGTTGATTCCTGCAAAAGTCAAAAACATTATTGTATAGAGGTTGCACTCTCCAAGTACTTCCTAGTTTGTATCAAAAATGGTATTTTAGTTTTTACATACTTGGCAAAGATATGCAATTTAAGATTAACAGCTCTAATTTAATTCATACGGTTCTTTAAAATATCATTTAACCTCTACTGATTAAAATATATATATATATACATATATGTTATTGAAGTTGCTGTATGTTTTTTCAGATAATTTACTAAAACTCAAGCCAACAATATTTTAATTTAGGCCTTACTACACTTTATCCTGCAGCCATTATAACTACAATGTTTCTTTAATAGAGCACTAACTAGGCTTCCACTAGCCATTAGCCATGTCGCCATTGGCGAAAAGAAATAGCCTGTGGCTAAAACATCTAGTGTTAGTTTTGCTACAGTGGTGAAAGATAATAATTTTTTGGTCTTGGATGTTTTTCCTTTATTTATTCTGCTCAAGTTTTGGTCTTGAACAGCTTTCGTGGTTTTTATCACCATCCATCCCATTAATGATGACAAACGACCAGAGGCGCCCCCCAGCGAGTTGAAGAAACATCTTTAAAAACTACCACTGACTGTAATATATATTTTCTTTATATATGTATTTTTATGATTTCAGGGATACGACAACTAACAAATTAAATTTAACAAAAATTATTACTCAACTGTGCTAATGATTTCTTTTATTTTCATTTCTTATGCTACATGTTTGATTCTGCTCGTGGTACACAAACAGTAATCAGAGAAAACCTGACTTTCATCAAACCAACATATGGTTTGTACCAAAATGGAAATCCCAAGTTTCGTTTGACATGTGTTTGAATTGAGATCATGACAACTCCTTGATAAGATAAAAAGATGTCTAAACAGTTAAGATATATAAAGTTTTCTTCAAAAGAAGGTAGAAGCAACAACATCAACTGATGGTGGGAAATCCACTTCCAAAAGAAAAGACAGCTCTGAAGAAACTGATGCTTGCAGCAGTGATCAGACTGTTGGTGTGAAAAAAAATATATACCTGCGATTTTCACAGTTCTTAAAGAAACTTGGTTTTCACAGTTTCCTTGGCTGGAACATGTTTCCCAACAAAATACATTTCATTGCAAATTATGCAGGGACAACAAGAAGACAAATATTTATGCTACCACTGGGAAAACTGCTACTAAGCCTACAAAAAGACAAATTGGTGAAGCATGCACGGTCAGAAGATCATCACAGTGCAGTAGCATCACAAGTTTTGAAGAAAAACATGTAAACTGCTGCTGTGAATGTGTATGTGGGGTGTAAAGGTAGCATTCAGACACAGATGGCCACATTACTTTTACAAGCAAAGAAAGCTATCCCAACTGTGAAGTTACATTCCCTCCTTTCACTACAAGTATTCAATGTAAGAATATTCTTCATTCTAGTATTAATAAGATACCTTCTGTTTTCTACAGTATTTTCTTAAAACAAAAGGAAATTTGACAATTTTCTAAAAGTGAAACATTTTGAAAATATCTATCACAAATTAAGTATCTAGCCAACTTTTCCAAATATCTTTGTTTATTACTTTAATTGGTGGCCTTATTTCAAAACACAAGTTCTTATATATTATTAAACATGGAGTGACCGCTCTAAAGAAACTACAGACTCAGTCACAAAATGGAACAGAGAGCTTCATATACACCCACAGCCAGTCTCTGGATGATATGTACAGTGCCCTAAATCATGTAGTTCAGAATGAAATGCAAGCAGACTTTTGGGCATCGCCTTTCCCATTTTTTGCTCTTGAAGCAGATGAAGCAACTGATGCAGGGAATACCTCTATACTGATAATTTACATCAGGTATCTTTCATCATTAGGTAAGGTTACAAGTCAATTCCTTGCTGTGCGTGAGCTGACCAACACTGGGGCTGATTCTATCTACAACACAATGTGCTCAGTCATGGAAGGTCGAGGACTGTTTGATGTTGACTTGGTTGGACTTGCAACTGATGGTGCAAATGTCATGGTGGGAATAAAAACAGGTGTTGCTACAAAATTTAAGGAGAAATGCCCCTGGATAATAACAAGTCATTGTTTGGCACACAGATTACAGTTGGCAGCTGAAAAGGAAGCAAACCAGGTGCCATACCTTGTGAAGTACATTTCAGTTTTGAACCAGTTTGCAAAAAGCCTGAAATATTCTTCCAAGTTGTGTCGGGTTCTGTAAGAGAGCAAAGCATTGGATGGAGAGAAAAACAACAAAACCAAGCAAGTGTTCTTCACATGATGGCTCTCTTTTAATGATTCCGTCCAAGCACTAGTCAACGGTATTGCATCTGTGATAAGCTGCCTGCAGGTCATAGCAATGGAACGTGGTACTCCAGGCCAAGCCTTGCTACACAGTCTAGTCCAGCAAATGTCATGTTACAGCTTTGTCATGATGACACATGACACTGTTGGCATTCTTGGACTTTTGTCAAGATCTCTACAGAGAGCTGATTTACCTTATGATCAGGCTAAAGCAATTATTGATGGGTCAATTCTGTCAATTCAGTCGCTGGTACACATCCCTGGTCCTTACACACAGACTGCACTGAAGGAACTCCCACAAGCTCCTAATGCCAGTGGTTACACTTCTTACAGAGGCCATGACATCAAGTATATTGATAAGCAACGTGAAAAGTACAGATCAGCTGTTGAGTCATTTGCTGAAGAGATGGTCACAAGACTACAAATAGCATTCCCAGACACTAACATCATGTCATTTTTTTCAATATTTAGCCCATGACACAGCAGAGCAGTATCTGATGAGGATGATCTGAAGAAACTCATCCAGCACTTCTCTCCTTTCATCAATGGCTGAATGGCTGCTACTAAGGAACATAATGGAACAGGATGCTCACAAAAACAGAAACATGAAGAACTTCTACAAGGAATACATCCACCAGACCTGTCAAACTTTTCCAAATCTGTCTCAGCTTGCAGCAATTGGATCAATAATTCCAGTTATATCTGTTGACTGTGAGTGGGGAATTAGCAGGTACAACAGCATCAAAACAGATGCCAGGAGCAGCCTGTCTGTGGCCAAGACAGAAACGTTACTGAACTTATCCACGGGAGTCCAAACCTTTAGATCATTTTAACTTCGACTCTGCATTCAGATACTGGGTCACTCACAAAGACAGACGTGGATACCATTCCCTGTTGAAGAAATGTGCTTCAGAACCTCAGGTGTCCACTTCTACTACATCTTCTATTTAGAATGATTTGGCTGAAGAGCTGCCACTGGATTTATCTAATTACTGGTCATACTACTGTATTCTAGTTTTAAGCCATTTTCTTGTTTCTGCATTATTTTGAAAAATGTATCTCTTTATATTCCTCTTATCATGTTTATTTTGTTTGTTTTTTTTTGGTGGGGAAGATTGCTGGGGAATAAAAAAAATAGTACAAAACTTAATGTCTTGTAGATTTTCACATAATTACAACTATTTTTTACTGGATCGAACTAATGCATATTAAAAGTCACGCACAACACAGTTTTTTGGTGACCTAAAATTGTGTCTAAACAACTGTCACTGTGGCTAAAATAAAATTACTTTGTTTAGCCACAGTGGCTAAGAGAGTTATTTTTCTAGTGGAAGCCCAGACTAATATTTTCATGGTTTCATTCAGTCCTATAGTTCTTTTCCATTGTAGTTATGAATGCGTAATATGCTGGTTGTCCACATACTAATAACTTTTACTCAGCTATTCTCGATGTGTCTAGTATTGTTCACTGGTGAGCTATTAGTTACAGATTCACTAGAGAGTCATGTATTTCAACATGTAAAACAAACATCAGCTTCAAAGAACTTATCCTGAAGTTATTCTTTTTTCTGGAAAATTTAAACATTCATCTTGATCAGGATTTATGTTTGCACCAAATGTTTTGTTGATTCCTCTGCTCTGAACAACAGTTATCTAAAGACTTTCAGGTTTCACCCACATAGTGAGTTGGGTCTTCAAACTAAATGGCACCGAATGACCAAACCTGTGCTAATGAATCTATTATTCTTGACACACAACAGTGAAGGAGAATCAAGTGACACATTCCATGACTTCCACATGTTCCGCAGGAACATTTATCAACATCTTGTAAACATTCTCATTTTTGTGGTAAAGTGTTTAGCACTATTATGGTTTAAACTAAGATACCCAGCAAGATGATAATACAATAATGACTGATGATTATTCATTTTTCACCATAATTTGTTAGTGCTTTTATAGTTGAGAAAAACAGAAATGGCTCTTCAAATCCTGTAGTTTATGAGGTTTCAATCCTGTAAGATATCACTAAGGTAATAAATACAGTTTCTGAAAACATGGCTATGGTAAATGTAGAAAAAGACTACAGTTATGTTGATTTTATCATCACTAAAGAAGCATTTTCCTAAAGTCCTCAGTTACTGTTAACAAAAGTCCATGTGACTGAATCAGCAAACTTGTTAGTGTTCTGAAAATTTGACACTTCTTCCACAGGAACATCTAGTTTTCAACACTCCCCCTCTCAATTTCTGCATCTCACTCTTACAAGAATTTGCAAATGTTATTACTTTGTTTTTAATCTTCTCCAGAGAGAGAATGTTCCAAATATTGTTTTTGTTTTTTCACAATGGTTTCTCAGATAGATGTTTATTAAACTTTCAACAACAACAGTGATTCCATATACCCATTCTACCAGTGTGCTGTTGCTAGTGATATTTATAGGATTTTAGGCTGTATCTACAGAAATACTGAATACAAGTGTAAAGAGATTATAATTTCATTGTATAGGTTAATAGTTAAGCCACAGGTGAAACATTTAATTAAGATTCAGAGCAGAGCTCTAAGGATGAAAAGGTTGGTATAGAGAGAACAGGTTAATATTTTTGGAATTTTCTCACAAGAAAAGAAGAACTGGGAGGGATCTGATTGTGGTGTACAAGACTATTAAGGAAATTTACAGTATCAATTTATCATCTTGTAGTACTTAGTAATAATAGTGCTATGGGACACCTATAAATTTTGACAAGTTAAGAATTATTTTCAGATAAGCCAGTTTTATTTTTCTTCTTGGGTGGTTGACCTTAGAAATTGGTTGTCTTCAAATGTGGTAGAAGCAGTTAATTTAAGGAACTTTAAGGAAAGGTTTGAATGATATGGGCTGGCTTTGAGTGGATGGAATGGCCTAGATGGACCAATATGTCCCTTAAATTAAATGCATATAAAATGCACTAGTATTTTACTTCTTTGTTTGTTTTATGCAGAACATTACACCTTGTTTTCACACTGCTACACAATTTGTCAACATACGGTTGTGAAGTACTGTCCCTATAGTACTACTACCCACAATTCTTCAAAATCATTTAGTCACCTTTTGACCTTTTCATTTTGTGCAGTTCCTCACCAAAAATTTAACAAAATAAAAAACAATAATAAGAAAGAAATAACTCGAACATAAGACATCAACGAAGCAGATACCAAAACTTCCCTTAAAATTAGCATATCAACCCCCATTATGATGTTCAGACATAAATGCTGAGAATGTTAAAGTATTACTATATTAAATTCAACCTAAGTTATTGGGTTGAGGAATAATTCGTGAGCATTTTTTCAAGTTAAAAAAATATATTCATAAATGAAATGCTTTTGCGAAATAGTTCATGTCATTTGGTAGATAATTTTTTGCTCTAATAGATGGTGTGTTTGATTTTCATATGTCTTTAATTTTTGCTTTCATTTTCAGCTCATTAAATGGAATGCCAAGTGGACAAAATTGAGCATTTTCGACACCATCTGCTTTTCGCATTTAATTTCTTGCAATTTCGTTTAAAACAATGCATACTATATACCTAGGTATTACATGAAATAAAGTATCATAATAAATGTTTTGGGTGTAATGTGTTCATGCATTGAAGTATTGTATAGTCTTGCATGTAATGCTTGAATGAAATTATTTAAAAATGCTCATGAATTATTCCTCAACCTAATATTAAGATAACTCCTATTCTTCACTATCTGGGCCTTTAATGTTTCTAAAGAGATCCCCACAGTAGCAGGTCTTATATAGGGAAGCTGATACAACTACACTGATCCACCTATGTGAGAAATATAAAATAATTTATGATTATTAAGTTTCAAACCATCAAAATAATTCCATTCCATCTAAACTGTTACTAGTTCTAAGATGTATATATGCTCATAAGATCTAGCCTTATAATTAGTTCACGAGGTTTTACTTTTAACAGTTGGTTTTCTATTGACTACACGTTTTAATGAAGTGCTTGAAATATGTCACTGAACTCTGATCTGTGTTTTCCCACGGTTGTTGGAAATCATATTAATAATAATAACAAATCCACTATATGCAACATGTTTGCAAGTGGTAATAAAAACAGCAAAAAAAAAAACTGTTTATAAGTGAATACAGCATTTCAGTATAGTAAAAAATAGTGAAAAAAACCTTGATTATATAACAGTGTAGTAAATATAAATGTGTTATTAGTGAGCAAATTTATCCAGTTGTCAAAGTGTGCAAGGTAATAAACACACATTCAAATCATATAATAATAGAATTTCTGACTAACTGACATGTTACAACAGATTCAACATAAAGCTTATGGCCCCTGCTTGTTTTTTCCATGCAAGCGATGATCTACAGTTATTATAGAACTAGAATGGTAAGTTTAAGTAGCAATTATAAACCAAACCTTATACTTGGTGCACTGTCCACCAAGAAAAATACAACTACAGGATTATATAAACTATTTATTTAAAGTACAAATTTAAATATAAAGAAGTTTAAAAACTACCATACAAATACTACTGTAGTTAAGTGAGATACTTAAGGCATTTTACATGAGCAAATGATGAAAGTGGACAACAAAATTCATGTTTAGAAATAAGGTACCACAAAAACATTTGTTCACCACTGTTTTATACTATTCTTTAGGACCAAAGACCATAAAACTGGAATCATCATAGCAACTTAGCAGTATCTAGGTTAGTTCATTTTAAAAACATCTTACACTGGCTTTCTTCTTCATTTTAGCTTGGACAAGGATATTAAATAAAGCAAAGAATAATATTTACCTTCTCTTCCTAAGGAAATATTCTCTGGTGGATTACAATATCGTTGAGTTTTCACCATTTTTAAGCTACTAGGTGGTGGCAAGTGATTGCGTTTTAGAAAATTCATCTGTAACTTTCTCTCTTTTTGGTCACCAGATCGTTTTTGGCCAATGGAAAATACTGAAAATAATAGTACATTGTTTGTTTTTTATCACAAACGTGATGGTAATAAAAGTCCTCTGTTTGGTACCTTACATTGATACATGTGGTACAAATCTCAAACGTGATAGATTTAAACAAACACTGATTAACTGATTCGAGTATTAATTAATTCATAGAGCTTGGTTACTTTATACAGTTTATTCGATTTTAATGATGTTTTCCAGGATTTTAAATTTAAATTCAATTTCATACATAGCTTCAAATATTTTCAGCTTTTATTACACACAGTTTCTGAATTATTTTATTTGCTTTCTTCCTTATATTCATACTTTTACGAATAACGTGCTTCTAAGTTAATTCTAACTTCTAATCTATGATTTCAATATCTTAGTTCTTACGTTGCATAAAATTTACGGTCAATCAAGAACCGGAATAAGAGATTGTTTTAACCGTTAACGAAGTAGCGGTACAAATTACGCTACTGTCACCATACCTGTATAAATCATTCCAATAACCCAACATATAAAAAGTCCACAGAATATAAATTTGTATTTTGAGGTAAACTTTGTAAAGATCCTCATATTTTGAAAAGAACTACTTTGTTATACTTATAGTATATTTCGATTTAAAGTAACTTTAAATTTTAACGATCAACCTATCTTTTCCTTTCACTGCAACATCCTACTTTTGATGAAATTTATTTATTCATTTGAGCATGCGCCAGCAGACTTGTAATAAAAATACTGTTATTAATTATTATTTAGATATAGAATCGGTTTTGACATTTATTCGCAAAGAGTGATTGATTTTAAATCAACGTATTATAATAAAAGTAAAAGCGCTTCACGTGAGATTCATAAAGTCAAAAACTAAAGTACGGCCATCTAATCTCACTTAATTCAATGACAAAAAAAAACCAACAAAATCAACACCATCCACTGGCTAATTTAGCGACACAGATGTAATCTATTAGTTTAGACCTCAAACAAATTATCATTTTTTCACTTTCTCAACATTATAAAACTTATATCAATGTATATAAATATAACACGTAACTACTTCGTTGGATGTTGATAGATCTTCGTCATAACTAGTATGGAAATTTATTAGATTTATGTGGGAGCACAAACAAATTTTCAATTTTGCAGCAGTTTTACCACTACCTTACATTTTATGAGTAGATATTCACCAAATATGCAATGGAGGATCGTTGAGTCCATGGAGAGATACATACAAATTTTTAGTTTTGTATTTGGCGGTTTTTATGGGCGTTTTTTATCACTTTTTCGTCTCCTGTTGATAGATCTTCATCAAATTTTGCATGAAAGTTTCTGTGTAGGTGTGTCTTATAGCAAAGCCACGTCGGGTTATCTGCTGTGTCCACCGAGGTGAACTGAACTCCTGATTTTAGTGTTTTATATCCGAAGACTTATCGTTGTCCCAATGGGAAGACACAAGAAGAGATACATACGTTTCTGCGGTTTCACATTTTACGTTTTACAGTTTTTATGGACGTTTTATACAATCAACATAAGAGAAGCAACTTTTTATTCCTAAGGTAACCTTTTATTAATCAATCGTCAACTTACATAACTTCCAGCCAGGAAAGTTTTTCTCCAACTAATATCAAATAAATGAAAATAGTTCACATGTTACTGTTGTTTTCAGACAGATATGTTTAACCGAAAGTTAAACATCAATGACAACTAATTAATGTTTAACTAAACTCTCATAGATTTTGGCAACAAAAACATACTTATTAATACTAAAAATACATTTGGTTTAATTGCTAAATCAATGGCTTCGATATAAACGTGAGTCGATAGTTTGAGAGTAAAGAACGATAGCATACGCATGTTGGGATTTTGTTATTTCGTATCTATGATATTCAGTATCTACATAAATCCATACTATATACGCTAACGGATAGCAAGAAAGTTATCAGTTCGTGTGTAGGCCTAATTCAGGTTTCTTTTGAGCTACTAGTATTTTTTATTATACTTCATATTCTCTGTTTGAAACATTTTCTACTTCTGACCATTTAGTAAAAAAAAATAATGTAACATTGGCTAAATGAAAACGGTTTTAACAAAGCTTTCGACTGTTGTGCAGATAGAATAAACCAAGTTCTCCAAGAATATTAAACATGAGTGTAATTTTACTCATACAATTTTCAAGATGATTTTTGTAATTAGTTTCAAGTTCATATAAACATTTTCAGTTTTGCATTTTGCGGGGTTTTTTCCACTTTTTCATTTTATAGGATGAGATTTTTTAAGTAAAATACAGTGAAATACAATCCGTTAGAAATAATCTAAAAGAAAAATGTGTATGATATGTCAAACACAATAACCAAGGGTTCTTCTGGCTGGGCCCGGCATGGTCAGGTGAGTTAAGGCGTTCGACTCATAGTCTAAGGATCGTGGTTTCGAATCCTGGTCGCACGAAACATGCTCGCCATTTCAACCGTGGTAACGTTATAATGTTACGGTCAATTTCACTATTCGTTGGTAAAAGAGTAGTCCAAGAGTTGGCGGTGGGTGATGATGACTAGCTGCCTTCCCTCTAGTCTTACACTGCTAAATTAGAGACGGCTAGTGCAGATAGCCCTCGAGTAGCTTTGCACTTGCAGGTCTAATGTTAATCCAATTTGCTATGTTACAGAAAAGCAGTACGTCTATAATATTATTTTTGGGACACAAGCCGATAATATTTTTAGGTATATTTGTAATAATTCCAGAGATCTAGATTATTGTTACTCATAATTAAAACCTTCTAATCTTTTAAAAAACTGTCAACTTTTTATAACAACAACGTCATCATCACTACAGAAACATGATTACAAGTTTGGTGTACAAGAATTCCAGTACTAGTGGCGAAATATTTTGGAATATCTATCTCCCAAACTGGATAACCAGAACGCTAACCTTATGCAAATGTTAATCATCTATACTGATAGACAGATGGATATTTAGTTCAATCTTAAAGTGTGTATACATATATAATTCCCTCTAAAATTAATGTTAATTCTTATCAGAATTTAAAGCAAGTACCTCACCATCTTACGAAGAAGCAAACCTATCCTTATTAAATAGTGAATCATTGTTTTAACATTTTGATAGTCTTTGTTTTAAAGCAACCTCACGCAAGGCTATCTGCAACTTTCACAACGAGGAATCGAACTCCTGATTTTAGCGTTGCAAGTTAGTAAATATAACGCTGCCCCACAACAAGACATTTGCAGTTTTATTGCCCTTAGCAAGTACTAATTCGAGAATTATAAACGAGTTTGAGGTTCCTAGTATAAAAACTAAAACGTAAAAGCAAGCTTTCCTGAAAAGTGAAAATTTAAAGTATTCTGATATGGTTCGTGTGTTACACCCGATACTAAGCTTCAAACACCGTTTTTGTTACAATTCTGACCTTTAAGTTGTTACAAGATGAATTTAAACATTATTTTTGTAGTTAGCACAAAGCTTCACAAAGGGCTATTTGTGCTGATATTTAAAGAGAAAGGAAGGTCTAAATAAATTCTCAATACCAAATGAATCGAGATGAACATGAAATAAAGTTAAAGTAGTCAAGCATCTGCATTCATAGTGACATGATTTGGTTTGTTTTGAATTTCGCGCAAAGCTACACGAGGGCTATCTGCGCTAACCATCCCTAATTTAGCAGTGTAAGACTAGAAGGAATGCAGCTAGTCATCATCACCCACCGCCAACTCTTGCGCTACTTTTTTTACCAACGAATAGTGGAATTGACCGTGACATTATAACGCCCCGACGGCTGAAATGGCGAGCATCTTTGGTGTGACGGGTATTCGAACCCGCGATTTTCAGATTACGAGTTAAATGCCTTAACCACCTGGCTATGCCGGGCCTCATAGAGACATATAACGAAATACACCCAATACATTTGGGAGTTATTACCACAGGCATTATCCGTTATGACTAAGCTGATAACTGAGATTGACAATGAATTCTCCAATAAAGTATTATTAAGGCTCAGTATACACGTATCACCTGCTTTAAATATTTTACGTTGAAGCTGAAATAAACTGAAACTATATTACTCATGCGGTAGAACTGGAAAATTCAACCTTAAATGGTACCTCATGTACATGAAGGTCAGATCAAACCACTAAAGGGTAAGTACCATCTCTACTTTAAATTACTATTCAGAGGGCAACGAAAAATTAGCCTTGCCACTGTAAAAGTTTCGTCTGTCTGAATCAAATGATGATATTGAAAGCTAATTTTTAAATTCACCTATAGCCAAAAGTGCTGAACGCATCCAATGTCATAACATTTCAAACCTTGGAGATTTTGATCCGCAACAACGAGTTAATTACACTTCATGTGGCAATACATTACATTTTCATCAAAATGTAAAGCTGGGAAATTGGGAATATCAAAAGATAATCACGTAGTTAAAACCGTATACGTGACAACGATACTAATCTTAATAGGTTGAACAATCGCCAAATTTAATATTTTTATTCAAAGAAGGATGGAGTTTAGGGCTAACACTTTTCGTCAGCTTGTAAGCTGTACGATCTGAAGAAGAGAACCATCTCGAAACTTCATCCATCTTTAAATAAAAATATAAAACTTGGCAATTGTTCAACCCATTATCTAATTTTAGTAATTTCACTCCGTGATGAGTAGGTGTTCCATGATGAATATATTGCATGTGCTCTTGTTCCTTTCCAGGTGTTGTTACAAACTAAGATACAGACAAGGAATGAAACAAACATTCTTGTTTACAACAATTTATTTATATCTATGATAATCATTAAGAAAAAAACAACTGTGGGGATAAGACCAAATATAATAAATTTTACTTTTATTCTGGAGCAAAAACAATTGACAAATTTGACTTAAATGTATCTACACATGAAGTTCAAGTTCTTAAACCTAAAAATACTCTTCAACTATAAATGAACGATATAAAAATATATACCGAGAAACTCTTTTAAAATAAGGACACCAGTGCAAGAGATTTATGAGACTGAAAACTGTGTCTAGCAACTTGTTGCTTTCATCTTTAAGCAAAGATAGTGTTTAGTAAAATGATCAGGGGAGGGGGCTTTGAAACTTTTCAAACAACCCGAAGTGCATGTCACTTTCATATTTTGATGCTCTGTATAAGACTGTGCATACGAAGTACTTCATTCTGTAGCAACAAGGAACTACGTTTATACACTAAAATTTATGTAAACTGTTATATAATAAGTTAGTGAAATTCCCATAAATATCCTGAGAAAAATGGGATAATTTTGTACTCTTAATAAACAGGAGTCAGATGATTTAGGAAGACACAGAACACTTTCAGATAAGCAAGGTGGTAACTTCTTTAAACAGATGTTTCTTTTAACAAGATTTTACTAGAATCTATATAACATAACTCCTCTGTTTCAAATCATATGAATATAGTACGAGGTCTGTTCAAAAAATACGCGGACTGACGTCATAAAACAAAATGTACTTTATTTAGAAGTTACAGGTTTGGGACCCCTTCAAAGTACTCTCCTCCCCAACACACACACTTATCCCAACGGTGTTTCCACTTGTTGAAACAGTCCTGGTACGCTTCTTTTGTAATGTCCTCCAGCTCCTTCCTCGCATTTGCCTTAATCTCGGGAATCGTCTCAAATCTTCTTCCTTTCAAGGGTCTTTTGAGTTTGGGGAACATGAAAAAATCGCAAGGAGTAAGGTCAGGTGAGTAGGGGTGGGGTGGGGAAGAACAGTGATCGAGTGTTTGGCCAAAAACTCACGAGCTCTGAGGGCTGAATTTCGCAGCAACGAGGTGCATCTTCAATTTTTCGGTCAAAATCTCGTAACAAGATCCAACTGATATCCCACACGCTTCAGCAAGCTCCCTGACAGTTAGACGTCGATTTGCCCGCACCAAAGTGTTGATTTTGTCGACGTGTGGGTCGTCAGTTGACGTGGAAGGACGTCCAGGACGCTCATCATCTTCAATGGACTTTCGACCATCATTAAAACGTTCATGCCACTTGAAACATGCCGTACGCTTCATAGCAACATCACCGTAAGCCATGTTAAGCATAGCAAAAATTTCAGTCGCAGATTTTCCAAGTTTAACACAAAATTTCACAGCAAGTCGTTGCTCCTTCAGGTCATTCATTCTGAAATCCGCCAAACGAAAAAATCGCACTTCACTTAAAACCGCGTAACTAATACACAAATGAAGATATCTGCAATCGGGAAATGGCGTCGTAATCAGCTGATTTGTGCGAACCTAGCGACACCAAGCGGATTCCCCTGGAACCAACTGGAGCCGCGGAATTCAAGCAGTCCGCGTATTTTTTGAACAGCCCTCGTATATGATTTTCCACTTAATCTTATGATAGAGTTCCAGTCAACTCATGCTAGCTCTCTCAGGAAGAGACAGAGCATTAAGGTGTCAATTTATCTTTTGTTTTCAGCATCACAGATATCCAGTTGAGAAAATGATCACAAACAAAACCAGCATATAACTGATTCAGTATCCTGTAATGAACATTAAGTGATTCTATACAAAAGTAAATACAACTAAAATACACATTTAAAATTTAATAAATCACCCTTAACATAGTTTTAAAAAAACCCTATTAGCTCTTTTTATAACATTTAAATACACTTACCAACTTCTACAGCTTCCTAACATGAAATATTACTAAATTAGTGACACGCATGGTTTTAAACACTTAAAATAATTTATTACTAGTGAAAAAATAAATAATATACTGTGGAAAAACAAACCACTTCCTGAGAATACCACTGGTTGGTCACCATGTGTAAACTTAGGTTTCAGTCCTATGCAAGTTAGGGATGTCACACCAAAATAAACAGTGAAGTACAAGTTAGATTTCTTATTTTAAATATAATTGTTAGAAAACAAAGATGTTAATTTCTGGTTTCAAACTCAGTCAATTTACATAAATTTAGTGGAGATAAAGAAATACCAAATCAAGTTCCCATATTATAGTGATAAACCCAAATATACTGGCTTCACATCTTATTCTCCAACAACATATAAACCAAATGGAAGTTCAATTTAATATTCATATTTTGGTTCATTCAGTGCACTGTTAAATCATATGGATATTTGGAACTAATATATATTGTAAATAAATTTAAAATAAGGTTTTGTAATCAAAATATCTGTTCTTTGGTGCAATTGCTTGAAACCACTTAGAAATTGTAAAAAGAACCAAAAAAGCAAAACACTTGCCAGACAAGTTAACTGAAACTTTTGTAAAGACTGTTACTTGTAACATTTCTCCCAAATCATTAATAAATTTATTTTAATCTGGACAAGTGATTCATCCTTTTTTTAAGTAGTAGTTTACTTATCAGAATCTAGTGAGTAGAAATCTTTAGCAGTTTGAATTGATAATATTTGGAGCTGTGTACAAAATAGTTAAGTGAACACTGTAATAATACCTTACAATGTTGTAAACAGTCAACATTTAGAATAATTTAACTTTTTTATAATCTACATGTAAACAGAATAACTCCTGATAATCCAATTTTAATTACTTTAAAATGTTTACAAGAAACATCAAGGCCAAAAGGCTGAAGAAATATTAATTTTTGTTGGGAATATTTTGTGCAATAATAAATAATTCAGATACCCACAAAAAACCCAACTCTAAAGTAATGACTTAATTACAATCCACACATAAGCAGACTTTTACTCTGAAAATTACTCAAAAATTCATCAACTATCTAAGAAAACAAGAATTATCAGCATGATAAAACACAAATCTAACATGGTGCTAGCAGAGTAGGATACTGTTTTAGGCTTTTTTTTCACTGTGTGTAAAGAAGCTAAAACACGTGGCACATTGTTATTTGATTTACGTAAACAATCACAAATAAAAACAGAAAAATAAGTGATTTTCATAACATTGTCAGGCAACAGACAGAAAACCTAACCACACAGCCAGTACCATCTTTAAAAACAAAACCCAACATTCTTCTAGGCATACTACAACACCTCTCCTTCAGTTTCTTATATGAAATAAGCAATTCAACAAACCACATTAGTTAAATACATTAAGTCATAAGGCAGCATTAGATTCCTATCACATCATGGTTAAACTTTCATTAGATTCCCATCACATTATGGTTAAACTTTCATAAGGCTTTAGAGGTTCTAACAAACAATGATTATATAAATTCATCTGCTAGAATAATAAACAATTCTTAAATGTATAGCCTGAAAACCGATATTTTTATAAACAGGAACAACCTCAATGAAAGCTGACAGACACAGCTAATACTCTCTTGTTTGAATCTAAAACTATGTTGTGAATTTCACAAAAATGTTATATCATTAAGTGGTGGCAGATTAAAAAGAATCTGAGAATGAACAGATTATGAATTATTCAAATAAATTTTTTTTGTGCTATAATAATAGCAAAAATCTACAAAAGTAGAAATACATTTAATTTTTTTTTCTCTTTTTACCACCACTGTTAAACCTTATAAAATACCAATAAATGTAAAATGACCTTATTTTAACATTAGACCAGAAAGTCTTAATTTCAAAGCTATTAGAAAAAAATTGTATGCACAATATTAAAAATCTTTGACATCACAAGTGCAATTTCTATTGTAGCAAAAATATTTTTGCAAATTACATGTGCAACAAGGTTTAATTCATCTTTTGAAAAATTCGTAAAAAAACAAAAGGAAAATGAGAAGAGGTAAATGTATATATATTTTATAATATTTAAAATGAATATATTTACTAGAGACAGGACAAATGTCTGATCCAGTCAAATATACACTATTCAATGAAACCTGATCCAGCTGGATATTAATTTTCCAGTGAATGTGTTTTATTGCACAACAGTAGCATGATATTATGGGTATGTGCACCACACATAGGTATTGCATCGTTTAACCTGCTGGTACTTTTTCTACTAGCTACTAAACAGAGTAGTTTAGCTTCTTTAGTAGTTGTTATACAGATAGTCATTATGCTGTTTAGATAAACATCATGGTCACAGTAGCAGTAGCAAGCAAGCACAATCCAATTAAGTCTCAGTACAAAATTACCTTCTCACACTACCACTTGTCCTTAAATGGCCAACAAAGATCTCTAACTTGTACGGATGCATAGTTCCCCATGACTGACAGAGAGCCATTTCCACACATATCCTTATTAAATGTTTGAAAAACAATAATTAACTATTTAATAGTGTACTATAAAGAAGTAATAGCCAACTCTTATGATATATCCTTGATGTCTGTGACTACATATATTTTACAGTTCAAAAATATGTGATCAAAATTATTATCTGTCCCATCCCAAATATTTACAATAATAGCAAACTTCTATTACCTGCAAGATAGATGCAAGATGTACTTTGTTTTTAGCAAATATTTGAAAGACCAATAAGCAGTAGTCAGACAAAATTAAAATCATGCTAGAGTACAGAAACAGAGTTACAAAAAATT
This sequence comes from Tachypleus tridentatus, assembly GCF_004210375.1. Taxonomy (NCBI): domain Eukaryota; kingdom Metazoa; phylum Arthropoda; class Merostomata; order Xiphosura; family Limulidae; genus Tachypleus; species Tachypleus tridentatus. The sequence continues at coordinate 8,852,763 of NC_134830.1, read as the reverse complement.
GATAATTAAACAAAGTATCTAAAAATAAAGTTTGTGAACAGATCATTTGTTTTAAACAATAATTAAACACAGTTCCATACATTCATATATTTTCCCTCTTAGATAAAAACTTCATGCTTTGTCTGCCCATAAAACTTAAAACATTTTTTACAGTTTAAATTCCAAAAGAGCCTACAATACTCATCTTTATTCTAGAATGTAATAAAATATACACAAGGTTTCTATAGAGTTTTTTAAAAAACATCAATTCACTTTCACACTTTTCCAAATAGACTAGAATACTTCTAATACCTTCAGGTCTCATTTGACTAGAAATTTTCTAAAAAAACTTGAATCTTTAACTTTAAAAATTTCTTTTACGTCTCTATTTAGTTTCAAGTTATAAAATCAGAATAAAACGTTTCTAATAAACATTTCTATGATAATTTCCCTGGGTTGGAAGGCCTTAGTGATCATCATGTTTCACACTATGACCTCTAAATCACCTTTGAACTTCTAGTTTCTTTTCAAGACTCCTTGGAATTATGTTCGGCTTCAGAGAGCGAAGGCCTCCAGTTAGTTCTGCTCCATTACCAAGGTTGCAATAAAAAAAATTATTATTTCAAATAATGCAGGAAAAATATAAGCATCCATAGACTCAACTAAAAACCTCACTTACATTTTAAACATTAAAAAAATATAGAAAACAAAAACAGTCAATTAATAAGTATAAAATTAATACACTGCATATATTACTTCAAAATAATATGTTACTAGTAAAACCTACTATATAACAAAAAACCTTAAATTTTATAAAATATTTTGTCAAAATTAATAATTAATAAATAATACATAAGATCAAAACAAATTACATAACTCCCTACCAGTCACTCTTGGAACAAGTTTAACAATTTGTTTTAATAACAAAATAAAACTACTACTTATGATGAAAATTAGACATTTTAATGCAATAGAAACTTTCACACTACAGAAAATATTTAAAGAAATGATACAAGATGTTATTTAAAAATACATCAACTTGGATAGCAAGTTTGCAAGTTCCATTTCTTTCTAGTCAGTGTATTTCACTGAATATATGATATTGATCTATTTGTTTTGAATGAATCCTTAAACTCATATGCACTTATGAACACACAAAGAGGTCAGATTAATTTCAACATTTCCCCAGATTTTCTAGAACTTGAACATGCACAATCTTATGACAATAATAGTTCATCTTTTATTTAAAATAATTCTAGAAAATAATCATCAAAGAAGGAAATTACAGATTGATGATGGAAAAAAATGTTGCTTTCTTATTTATTTGACGTAATGTATCATGACATAAATTAATTAGATAACTGCATGTTCTGAAATGGGAGGGGTGGAATGTGAGGATAGATGAAGCACAATTTTTCATGTATTTTTTACCTTTTTCATTTTAAATTATTCAACTTTGTAGCTATCCAGCTAAAGGAAGCACATCTTGTTATGATTTATTTCCAACAAGACAAAACATCTTTACATAAGGTTTTTATTATTCAATTCCACTTTAGAGCAAATCAACTTATTTTTTAACAAGTTGGCTGCTTAAACTATAAAGTAATGAAAAGAGCAATGTCTATATATGCAGGTTCATTCATACGTATGGGCATACAATCAATAAAATTACCACAAAAATGTTTCTCGGAATGGCTGATATGGATATTAAGACTTTTGCTAATAAAAGCAGAGAACATTTCAACCTTCATAAGTCATCTTCAAGTTTACAACCATTCAGGGATGCAATTTTAATTCAAGTGGGTTTCTCATAAAAAATTACTACAAATACTTTCTATACTAATATCTACCTACAAATACTTTCTATACAAATATCTACCTAAAAATACTTTCTATACTAATATCTACCTACAAATACTTTCTATACTAATATCTACCTACAAATACTTTCTATACTAATATCTACCTACAAATACTTTCTATACTAATATCTACCTACAAATACTTTCTATACTAATATCTACCTACAAATACTTTCTATACTAATATCTACCTACAAATACTTTCTATACTAATATCTACCTACAAATACTTTCTATACTAATATCTACCTACAAATACTTTCTATACTAATATCTACCTACAAAATTTTGAGTTGCATTTATACAAAACTACATCTTTCTTGCCTCAACATAAACTCAACTATATTCAATATTCAAGGAACCACAACGTGCTTTGCACAAAACTAGTGTCATATATATCACTCAAACATCTGTTCCTTACTCCTTCAAAAACATCAATATCTGTCACAATTCAGGTAAAAAAGATAATTAAGATGTACACAAAGCATTTAATGCAATACCATACATAGATATTGTCAGTGTATTATGTAATAACAGATAAACTTCATGTAAACTGTTCTTTTCACTTCTCTTATTACACCAATATTACATTTTGTCAATATTTAGGTATACGTGTGTGTCTGTGTGCAAGTTGTCCAAAATATCAGTTTTTCACAAAGGAGCCAATAATATCAAGATAAAGACCTATGACATACATCTAACACTGGATGTATTGATCCATGAAACATGTTGGTTATGTATTCTGACCAAAACTACAGTTCTTCCAACCTAACCTCATAAGAGGTCAAAAGTTTCTTATTTGCATATTACAAATGTTGTGTAATACTTACTAATATTTACATGTTTTTGACACATGGAATCGAGCCAAGTTTACTCAATTATATAAACTGTGTGTTTAAGATAGAGGAAAGAAGCTAAAGGTTCTTTGGTAACTTCAGAAACAAGGATATTGTAAACTGATAGATGTGAAAACAACTTCACTCAGATGCTATAATAATGTTTACAATAACTAGACATTTTGTTAGATTCTTAATAGTAATATAACACCATTTGTATGCACACAAACACAACTGATCCTAATGATTTTTACACAACTGAGCCATATAAAACTGTGGTAATTATGTTATGGTCCCTCTGTAAAACAATGAGAAGTAAGGATATCTGAGAGATGCAAGTAAACATAACTAAAGGACTAGATTCTTCAACTTAACTAGGAGCAAACTCTTGAGTTAAAGACAATCTGTGAAACTCACAACCACAAATTTATAAATATATTCAAATGTTTCCTGTAATCATTAAATATATTTTTCATTCATAAATCATTCAATACCCTCTCCTACAAATATTTCTAAATTGTTGAAGCTGTTTCTCCAGAACTGCTCATTTCAACTACCTTGAGGCATTTTTCCATATTAAGAAAGTCCTTCTTATAGCAGCCAGTAAAATGAGGAATAGGACTTCCTATTGGTTAGGAATTCCTTGTGTGTCTTTAGTTACCTGATTAAAGGTTGACGTATTGGCTTGTTGTCCAAAATTTTTTCAATTTCATTTAGAATGAGGGGGTTTAAACGTGGGACAATCTGCAGAGATAAAATTTTTTATAGTTAATATTTACATTTTTTATATTTAAAACACCACAGCTTTTAAAAACAAAAAGTACTTTGCAATTTAATGAAAAATGTGGAACAGATAAACAATTTTAAAATGCTAAAGATAAAAAACAACAGCAGGGATTCTGAAGACAAGACAAGTAATAAGTTTACCTCACTGATTAACAAACTAGCAGATATCCACTGAAACAAATCAATTTTAGTAAAAATACTGCTAAATAAACACACTTTGCACACTTAATCCAATCCCTCACAAGGTACACATGCAATATGATTGTCTAGTGTGCTGTTTACAACCATATTTTTTCATCAAACATGTTATTTCAGTAAGGAAAATGGAACTGCATTTGTTTTTAAGCAAAAATGTCTGGGTTTTCATGCAAAGGGTGCATCTAGCAGAACAGAATACTCAGGTTCCATAAATACCTACAGGGAATTTTTATTTTTATAAACTGGAAACCACCGTTTCCTGTCATTTTATTAAACAAATGAAAAGTAACCACTTTATGACAGTTGCCACTTCTATTAAAAAAAAAAAAGTGTCAGATGAGATATTGAAATCAATGTATTTGACATTGTACAATAGTCATCCATACATACAATACCAACATGTAAAACAACAAACCTATAAAACGAACAATAACAAATATGTACTCAAACAAGTTCCTTTCCCTCTACGTTTTCTCCATTCACATTCTTATATTCACATTTCTTTCAATCTGTCAACAGCAAAAAATTTGTTCTTTATAAGTTGTTTTCTTAAATTGATAATTAAGCACATACAAAGACTAACATTCTTGAAAAAGATGTATATACGTTTAACCAGTCCAGAGATGTAGAACATGGCAGATATTTGGTTATTATATACACAGATATTTTTTAATAAGAATTAGTAACAATTTCAAACAAGTGGTCTAATCACTAAAAATATCCAAATTCATGATGTGAATATACAATTTTTAAATCTGTGAAAAGTTTACCATGTATTCAAGCAAAAGTCAAAAGCAGAAGTTAATGAACTGCATAATAGTTGTCACCATTACATTAAATGAGATTTTATAATTGTGAATAAGTACAATGGCCAATGTCATGTTTCCAAAGTACTATTTTGATGTGTGTTTTTTTAAAGTGATACAAGTTCAATGATAAGAAAGCCTATCATCAAAATATCTAACCTGTGTAAGTTCTCTTGAGAAATGCACAACAAGTTACATAGAAGAATGGAATACGGAGTCTGAAATATTTTCTGTATTGCATAACAAACATTCAGAATTTGAAAATGTAATTATTGACAGCATCCAACAAAGAATAAACAAAGTATTTCAGAAGTAAGTCTACCTGATTTCAGCTATGAACTATTAAAAAGAATGATACAAGGATATCCACATGTACTTTTATATAATTATAACAGCCTCAGCTTTGCATTTATTCACCACTCTATTCTTAAAACATAGAAATAGACTTTTAATTTGAAGAGATGCTAATGATGTTACATGTAAATACAATGAACAAAGTGAAGTAAAAACTGGTAACTTCAATTCACAGTTTGCTTTACCTGGAGAGCATGAAGATGTTCATATAGCTGCTCTGGAGTAGAAGCTCCCATAAGTACACAGTGGACGTTTTCGTTCTTCAAACTCCAGGCTGGAAATTATACAGAAAGTACAAGTCTCTGTTACAATTTCAGTTTAAATATTGTGTGTTCAGTAAGTCTGTACAGTACAAGTTGTTTATTTATATAAAAATAATTCCAAAACCTATACAATAATAAAAAAACTTAACATTTTTAATTACCCAAGTGACATTACTATTTACCACTAATCTTGAAATATTAAGATGTTTACAATTAATACATGTACATAAATATATAGAGTAAAAGTCGGGGTATTCAGAGGTTTGTGCAAGATCTAAAACCCTCATTCCTAGATGTATGTATAGGAGCCTGTCCATATGATTCAGTATATAGATGGTTTATCATTCAAATCTCTCTCTACTATAATTATTCATTTCAAAGTAAATTTATGTTTACTTATTATGTTTATGTTCAGCTTGTGTAACAAATACACGTGGGTTATTTATTTTTGAAACAACAAATGTGATGTGAATTACTCTAGTAGTTGTTTCATGGATCGAAGTGATGTATTATTTGTGTTTTCTGCTTATGGTTTTGTTTTGGTGAATATATCAAACAGGAAGGGGAAGAATTATCAGTCAGTCATTTAGAATTTCCCCAACTTAACTTTTTGTTTACAATGACTCACTCTGAACAGATAAAATAGTTGAATCCTGTCACTATGGGTGGTGGATTAAAGACCCCATCAGTGTTTGTTGACTTGTATTCAAAATTTTACTGAACTACCATTTTGTGAATGTATGCCAATAATTTTTATACTACAAAAGTAAATATTAAAAAAACACTTAATAGATTATTTTTGTGTGTCACGTAGAATGGTGAATGCAGCACTGGATGAAAATAGTAAGTTAGAGATTTGTATGAATTAAAAATTTAAAATTCCAATATAAACAAAGTAGAATATAAAAGAACCAACTGACTTTTCTATTTGGTGAGATATTGCCCATATACAAAATCAAACACAGCTGCCCTACTAGTCTCCTTCCACTATTGGAAATAGTCCCTTATGTACACTTACTTGCATATACGACATATAAATAACCAGTCAAAAGCTTAGAATATTTCCCTTGTGACTTTCTCAGCTATTTTCATTGGCTAGAACAATGTTCTCAAACAAGATTTCAAGGAAGTAGGTTGTGCCTTTAGTCTGCTTGAAATTTCATATTTTTGTAGACCAAAATACAGCTTAACTTGATAAATTATAATGGAAATCTTTGGTCTTGATACAGTAAATTATGATTGTTTTTTGGTTATTCAAATGTATATACAAAGTTTTAAAAAATGTTTGCTTTACTTCTCCATTTAGTTTTCTTAAAACATAGAACAGTAAGTTTAAGAAATTGTTTGTAAATAGTAATAGCCTATATACATATATAATGTATAATAATTGAAATGTGACTATTTTACAGCATACTTGTCAACTAAAATACAGGATGCTTTGTAAGATGGTTATCTGAATTAGATTCCCATAATTTAGCAGTGAAAGACTAGAGAGAAGGCAGCTACACATCACCATTCACTACCAATTCTCAAGCTACTCTTTTACCAATCTAACACCATAATGCTATCACAGCTGAAAAGACACGTTTGGTAGGGCAGGAATTTAAACCTATGGCTATCAGAGTGCGAGTTGAGCACCCTATCATGCCTGGCTTTTTCAATACTAATTGTGGAAACAATAATACATCACTAATTTCTGTGACACTGCACTTTTCTAGATTCATTCCTAAAACATTACTGTAACAGGTTCATGTATTTTACATAACCCTATAACTGTGGTTGTTTACATACCATGTCCAAAAATAATTATCTTTCTTCACAAAATTTGGCAAGCTTTCAGTAAACTTTAAATGTTTTCTGTCCATAAAACAAAACAAAACCAAACAAAAACACACCCAGATAATTTTTAATCAGACACTTATTTTAAAACACTGTCGATAATTATATGAAGTTAGAGTTTACTACTCACAGTGAAGTGATTTTCATGCTAAGATGAAAAATACTTTTCTCCATGTGAAAATTTTCAAATTTCATTTACATGAAACCTAAAACTTTTAAATAAATATCAAATAGTTTTTGTTTTGTTTTTTTCAGAAAATCTTTGTATTCTACCTGTTATGTTCTATACATAACTTTACAAAAGATTGGTCAATCTGACTTAGGCTACTTGCAAGCATACCTCATGAAAAAAACCTATACAAGTAATGCACTTGCATTTGTCTGTTTGGAGCATTTTTTGAAACTTTTTGATCAAATGTTACAAAACTGATACCAGATTGTATACTGAAATCTCAATTCAGAATCATCTTACCTGTTTTTTGTTTAGTAAAATTTTTCAATTCAACAAGTATGTTAAACAATGTTGTCATCACAGGATGACTGGTTTGATTTCAACTTATTTTTTTATTTACAAAAGTATTTTGTACAACACTTAATCCACACGTAGTTTACTAAAAAAAACACTAAATACAATTTGTATGGGCTTTCTCGATTCACTTAGGTTTAAAATGTTCATGCACAGTTCATCAAAACCATTCACTTATCACTCTGCAAACACAAATTGAGATGTCTCTGCATACTCAGCTAAGTTTTTCTTCATTACAATTTTACATTTACTTTACCTTGTAATATTGTAGCTTTGGTTCATTTCACAAACTACTGTAAACACCTTTTAGCTAATTTTTCTTCAGTACAAGTTTTATACTTAAATTTTGCAAGTTTTTGTTTAAAATCATAAAACCGTGTCATACACTGAATACTCACAAGTTTCATATTATATACATTACTATAAATACCATTATTACAGTTCATTATTTAATTTACACGTGGTTTTACTATATAAGGTTGTGTATACTCAAGTTGGTTTGCCTGATTGTGTAAACGTTTTTCAAACAGACTGGGACTGAAAGATTTAACTATAACGACTGGAAGATAGCCTAAATTAAAATGACACATGTTCAAACATAAGGCATGAAAACTACAACAAATGTTTTGAAGGCCACAGTTAGTTTATTTTATGTAACCTAACCAAACAAGTTTCTAATTTTTTAGAATTTAGTTACTCTTATTTAATTAAACAATATACCTATAAAATTCAGAATAACAACACGTAAAAACCACAACATGGCTTTCTAACCATGCATTAAAAGCCATTACAAAACTAAGCTAGATTGTCAATCTGTTTCCCATGGGGATAAAGTTTAAACTGGAAGCAAAATAGACAATTCTCTGTTGAGAAAACATAATATAACATCATTTGATACAATAAAACCTTCACTTTTTATTGGTTATAAATAATACAGTATTAAACACCAGATAACTTTTGGTAATTTCTGAAAGAGAGGAATGTGACAGACAGATGTTGCAAATGGGTCTGATTTTATAGTTCAAAACAGCATAAACAAACAAGATTGAAGGTTACAGAAATTATATTTTGTCTCGGTACTAAGTTATCACTTTAAAGAAATGTAAAATCAAACATAAGTAAATCAGAAAAGAGGGAAAACAGATCAAATGTCAATTCTCATGTCTTAAAATCCTTAATCTCCCTGTATATTTCTTTATAAAATTAAGGAACGTAAAGCCTAAATACTATTAAAATATGATTTATTAACTATGTTTTGAAGTGTATATATACAAGTTTACAAAATATCCTGAAGTACAATGTTGTCCAGGAGGTGATACAATGGGTCATATTAAAAAGATCACTTCTTCACAAAAACAAACTCCAAGAAGGATGAACACATTTTTCAAACAAAAATATACATACCAATTGCAAGTTGAGTTTTGGTACATCCAAACTTCTCAGCAAGAGCAGATATTTCATTCATTTTGGCCTGATAGCGAGGACTCCTGCCTTCATCAGGAACAAACTTTTCTTGTAAAGCTGAAAAACTCTAGAAAAGAGGGAATCAAGTTATTCCCATGAAAAAGACAACTGTGAATAACAAGATATATTAAAGGTTTTCATGAGATCTTACCACACAATGTGTGTTTACCACCTTTTCACTCATGTTACTTCAAGTTATTATTAATCATTGATAAATAATTTTCATTTGTACTTCGCAAACACCGACTTGTCAAAGCTATTCCCACAAAACATGCCAATACTGTACCTCGTTAATAATATCAACTTGTCTACATTATTCTCCTGAAACAAACAGATTATATTTGGTTAATATACTGACTTATGAGACTCTTAAAGTGTGCTGATAAATTATAAAAAATTAAGTTTCCTACCCGAAAAGACCCTCTTGAGAGAAGTTGAATTCCTTCATCAAATTTTCCTGTTAACCATCCAAAAGCTTGAGGTGACCAAGTCATTGTTCCTATTCCTGACAGAGAGGTGAAAGTTCTGTATTTGTACACTACTACTATCAGTGCTTATTTACATATTTATAAAATATTTTGTTCATAATATTCCTTAATAAATTCTACTGTGAAATTGTAATATGTCAGATGCTAAGCTTTGACCACAGTTCTTGAATTTTTATTTGTAATGTTAGACAAAAAAGTCAAAACTAATTGTAGATATTAAAACGTCTTTTGAAACTAAAAATATAATCTTATCTTCCATAAAAATAATTCATAATACTATCATACATGTATGTAATTTAAGGGTAGGGTATACCCTTTATACGTAAAGAAATAAATTTATTTTGAATTAATTTTCATTGTATTCCATAGCTTAGAATAATTCTTTACATCTGATAAAGTGTGGACCCATTGTGACAAGCATTCAGTCACGTTTAGAGAAATTAAAAACATAAAACATTTATTTTGTATTTTTTGAATCTTATAATATTCCAATTAGCCACAGTGGTAATGTTACACAACATGTACCATAACATGTCTTTGGACATATTTTAATATATTCTCATACAAAAAATATAGTATGAAGACGTTTTTCCCAATAAAAAAAAAAAGGCAAAACCCAGACAACACTAGGTATGGGGCAAGTCCTATCTTAAACTATTATAACACATTTGAAATAGATATTATAATATGTAATAATTCAGGCAGATATCTAGACTGTTTCAAGAAGGAATTAGGAAATGTAGATGTATCGGAAGCTTTTATTATGAATGACAACTTCATATTAGGTTTGGTTTGTTTTTAAATTTTGTGCAAAGCAATCACAAGAGCTATTTGTGCTAGCCATTCTTTAAATTAGCAATGTAAGACTAGAGGGAAGGCAGCTAGTCATCACCACAGAATAATTAACTCCTGGACTACTTTTTTACCAACAAATTGTGGGATTGGCTGTCACATTATAATGCCCCCACAGCTGAAAGGACGAGCATGCTTGGTGTGACAGTGATTTGAATCCATAACCCTCAGATTGCAAGTTAAGCATTCTAATCATATGGCTATGCCAGGCTGTTTTTCAAAAGACTTTCTTTGGAAGAAATACAGGTCTCTACACCAATTTACAGACCAAATCATCATCCTTTCAGAACATTACCAGTCACTTTTATTCCATGACTACAGTTCTGATAGAGGGAGAATTTTATATTATTTGAAATCAAATTTAAAATATTTAGCCACATGAAAGAGTAATTATGACAAATTTTAACTTTTCCAAGTTAATTTTTGTTAGAATGAATATAGTGAATAACACGTTATCAACTTGCAGTCACAAAGTTGATAACATGTTAATGACTAAGAACTTAACCAAGATGAATAATGTACCAATTTTGTGAAGAAGTTCAGGAAGACAACTCTCCACCTTTTCCCGCTGGAACATGTGGTACTCTGTCTGCTCGACTATTGGAGGAATCAGATTAAACTGACGAGCTACAGTGTATGCTTCCTATATGAGGAAGATATAATGATTAACACCTCTCAAGAGTTACAGTACCCACTTCCTAAGAATAATAAAACACTAGTGACTTTTTAATAACACCAACTTAAAAAAGCAAAAAATCTTTAACACTCAACTTTTTCCACTATTAGACTGTCATACAATAGAATAGAATATACTACCCTTGTTACTTACTATCAGCATGGGTTAGTGTACAGTCTCCCTTTTAGGGATATAAAATATAATAACATTGACATCTTGTTATAACTTGTTATTAGTTTTATAGAGGAAGTTTTATTTGAAGAGAAACAAAATGGTTAAAACTGATACTTGATTAAACTATCAAGGTTATGATGCTTTTTGTTTTTTTGAGGTCAGACCTATTAGTCTAGTGGTTTCCAAACTGGAATTTTTTAGTGGATCCAATTTTTGATATTCCAAATCTATACAACATCATCTGTACTGAACTGCATTTCATCCAGTGCATTTAGTTTTATTTGCTGCATACAAGGTTTTAGCTGTCAAACTTGCAGACAAGTTTTGGAACAATTAAGCCATGCCAAATATCTGTTGGAATATTAGATCAGGCTGTATACTCTTGTGGATAACTGACAAATTTATTCTTCATAACATTAACCATGTTTCTGTTATGTTTCTACCTTCAATTTTCTATCATTAATAAACTTGCTAGGCAGTAATAAAAACTAAACTTTTACTTCAGGTTACTTGCTATAACCCAGCTATTACAGAAGATAAGTATCCCAGTGGATCCTGACTTTCAATGTTAGCCTTAAGAATATTATTAACATATTTCACGTTTTCTATTTTGGAACTATTAAAAATTGCATGTTAATAGGATATTACTGTTTAGAATCATCTAAGGCAAATGCCAGTTTTGAAAAGCAGCTGACACTTGTCAAAAAGTGTCAAAATTAACCATTATACAATAAACGACATGTTTTGACTGCATCTTTCATTTTCAATTATTGTTTTGGTGCAAGAACTGAAAAATACTGATAGAACCTAGAAACTACTAATTTAAGAGAAAATTTATTAGCACTACATCTTATAAATTAAAATCTTGGAACACAGAATATTAGGGATAGTTTGAACTTGAAATCATATGACAAAAATGCATTGTATTTGAACCAACACAAAGATTTTAATGGAATGTCATCACATAAGACTTAAAGAATAGAAAACTAACAAGTTTTTCATTTCCAAGCCTTCAAACTCACTATAATTACTGTAGTTACACTACATGACAAAAATTCTGTAAAATTACAGCAGTAATATAAAATCTTCTAAGTAAAATGGGCAGTTAGCAATACTTACAAACTGATTGGCTTGCTAGTTTTAGTACAGTATTTTGGCATGTTAGTGATGTTCATTCTGGACATCACAAAAAAACAACAAAAAACACCACCACCAGTGGGGATGCTAGCCTACAGAGTTTGAGAACCACATCATTATTGTAACAAAATATTGATTTTCAAAGTTTTTTTTAATAACTTTCAATTTACCATTATTTTAAATTAATGCTTCTGTTGACAATTACCATTTGAAAATTTGATATATTTTATATTACAGATAACATGAACATTTTCTACTTAATGAACTAATAAAGTGACTTGAGTAGAGGTGACCATGGTGTCACCATTTATTTCTTTTCAACATATGCAGTATTCTTAACTTACTGTAAATGTGTAGATCAGATAAATTGATTATTAATGAAAGTTTTACTAAATACTAATAACTAATTTTTTTACTTAAAACATATTATGACTGCACCTTAAAATAATTAGATAGTCAGCCAGTTTACGTATGCATCTTGTTTAAATTGAAAAAATATAAAAGTAATATTTAATAGGATAAGAATTTGAGTTATCAGTATTATTCCATTACCTAACATACTTACTTAATGTAAGTAACCTTATTTCATGAATATAATAATACAACCATTGTAACTGAAAAGAGAAAAGATAGGATATCAACTATTTTATGTTATTTCCTAAATGCTACCTCAGTACAGGGTCAATTTGACCAACCTTGTAACTTCCATAAAAAATTTACATTATCCTCTTTTCTTTCTAAAATGACTTCAGTTTGTAACAGAAAACTAGACTTGATTATCCTATTTAGCTTAAATCTCGTAACAGTATATATTCGCTTGTACTTGCATTTTGAACCTAGTTTAACTAATAATCTCACCACAAAACTTGTAAATCACTCTGCAAACATGTAGCTTGAATTACCCCACTGAATTATTTAATGCACAAAAGCCTTATGAGCATAGTTCGTGATGAGTTTCATTTTTTGCGTAACTCATTTAACCTAAAAAGTTAGTTTTTTAAATTTTAGTTACTTTTATAACAATAAATTAAGAATACACATGAAAACTGAAGGAATATAATACTTATCTAGGTTTCTTTTTGCTGTTTACTGCTGAGTGACTACTTTTATACTAATGATATTTCATTAAATAAAAAGGTACATAAAAAGCAGACAATATTCTATAACATAATTTATAGTTTTCCAACTATGCAACAAAAGTTAGTAAAATTCAACTAAGTTCAACATGTTTCATGCAGTGTAAAGCTTGAACTGAAACTGAAATAGACAATTTTTGTAAAGTCTAACATAATATATCATTTGATATATTAAAACTTAACCATATTATTTGTTATAAATAATATAGGATTAAATGTCATATGAAACTATTGATTGGTAATGTGTAAAGTGACAAGTGGGTATGGTTACAAGAGTTTGATTTCCTATTTTTTGGCTCTGTATCCAAATAAAGTTGAAGGATATAAAAATTATGTCTTGACTGAGTAATAACAATATTATGAGTAATTTACATTAAATTTCATACTTCTTGAAAAATTGGTAACTAAATTAGAGAACTTGCTAAAAAGCAGGTATTGAGTTTGTTCCAAAAATATTTTTTTATAAAATTAAGAACTTAAACATTAATATTTGATTAAGTTATGTCAAACTTATTTGTAAACCATGATAATAAAGTAGTTTAATTACATTTTGAATTTATAAGATGTCTATAGTGAGAGGATTAAAAGCATTATGAATTTAAGTAAGGAACCAAGATTTAACAAGCATGAAATTAAATAAATCACATCAGGACTTCATTTAATAATATAGCTTTCTCTAAATCAGCAACCTGGTCCATTTGCTACATTTATTTTACTCTGATAAATCTGTAAAATTCATGGTCACTCAATCATGGTTAAACTTTCTTGAGGTTAGGAAAACACTTTGGTACAAGAAATAAGTTTAATACAAAAACATACCTTATAACCCAAATGTTTTTAAAAGGTGAACCTTTTGAAAGCACTTGAGTTATGGGGAATCATACTTTTATATCTAAGTTTTATTTATAGCTGTTTTCAAAGCTGTGTTTTATCACTGAATAAATCAAACCATTCAAGGTGATAAGAGTTACAGAATCACTTGGACAGAGTCAATGGAAGCACTTGAAAAATCAAGAAATAGATAATATACTCTCAAAGGATTATAAACTTGAGAACAATTATTCTTTGGAATGGGCAGAAAAATCTACAAAATTCACAAGTGAGTTACATACAAGCAAAACTCAAGGTTTTAAAATGTTTTTGTGAATTACACTAAATGTTAAAGAATGACAAAACATTAACCAAATAATTTCAGACTTAAAATTCTTGGGAAAAAAAATGTTTGAATTAATATACAAAATTAACTTAAAAAACTGTGGCAGAAAGACTTACCCATTTAAAAAAATATCAAAAGCTAGAGTAAATTTTGAATTCATAAATAATAATTCAGAAGCAAGTTTTGTTTATTTTAAACTGTTTCAGATGAAGATTTATCACACATGCAACATAGTATATAAAATGTAACCAACTGAAAATATGATTAGTGATGTTCAAGTGTTTCTCCCAAGAAACTTCCACATGACAACTGTACTAAACAACTAAATAATTGTTGATGAAAGCAAATATATTACTTTTTAACATTTCCAAGCAATAATTTTTTTTTATTTAAAGTTAAACTCTATTACACAAAAAAGGCTTGAAAACATAAGTTTTGGCTAAAGACTATTCAGTGTCGGTTACCTGAATGTATTTTTATCACCTAATTTTCTTTTTCAATACATGAGAAATTATAAAGTCAGAGCTCACAAGATGGAGTACTTGAATATTTTTCAAATATATAACAAAATTAATGGTATAACTTTTGTAGCAGTTAATACATTTTCAAAATTTAAATTATAATAATTGGTAATGAATAAAAGCAAAAATAAATTCTAAATCTACACTCATATTTTAGCATTTGCAAATAGAAAACCTGTCTTCAACATTAAAAAATTTCATGTTGTTTAAAACTTCTTAAACTCTTAACAGTCTTGTAACACAATCAGTTTTTCTGTTAAGAAGTTTTAAACAACATGAAATTTAATAAAAACAAAGCTCTCAACTCTAGAAACATTACCAGATAGTCTGTAAAACCCAAGGCATTAATATTTATCATGGTAATGTTTAATTAATATTCAGGTTGTTACACTAGATTAGAAATAAGTTATTGACTGAGGCAGTTGTACACCCCCAGCTTAGAAAACCTTGAAAAAGTTATGAAAATTATAGCCCAATGAAACAAAAACTGTGGTATATAATGTTTATTTTTGATGAGACATCATAAGGATGTTAAATTCTCAAAAACATTTGGGGATCAGGCTTAGCAGGACCCTTTCCCTAGATCAGCACCTGCTTATTCAACATTAAATAATACAGTTACAAAACTATGGATAACAAACATAATACAATGTTGAATGAATGCATAAAGTAAATTTACACTAACACTAAAATATTCTTAGAGTTTACTGTGAGTACTGCCAGCCAGTCGTCTCTCTCTTGTTCAGCAGTTCAAAGTTGGTGAAAATAGAAAATAGCCTTAGTGGCTTTGCAGTAATAACAAAGTAAGCCTATTTGGTGGTAATGGAAAACAAACCGATAGCCCTCAAATTAGTCAACTGCTGAAAGAAGTAAAAACACCAATTTTGATTAGTTGATTATTTTGAGGCATTAATCAATTCAATTGTAACTTCAGTTAACAGGACAGTAGTTGATGTAACTGCTGCTCGTAGGTTAATAACTAAACTACCAATCTCTTATTACCAAAAGGAAAAGTAACTTCAGAAAACAGATTGATTGAAATATTGAATTATACAGCATTGTTGAACTTGAGAAATGTAACATGAAATTATTATTTATATTTATGACAGCATTTTGTTTTTTTTTACATAGGAAAATTCCACAAAAGAACCAAAACTTCACATTTTGTCTATCAGTTTCTGTGATACTTTTAAAAAGATCAGATAAAATTTGAATTTATGTTGAGAAGTAAAAACTGTTTAAGGAGTGAAACTCCATGTAAATGAAACTTAGTTCCATCAAATTCAGCTTTACTTTGTATAGTTATTATACCTCAGTTTCCCATCAAGAAGTTTTAAAGTTTTAAAATACAGTGAAGTAGGCCTGTATCAGTTGGAACTCTCACCCATTAACTAGAATTATCAGTATCTGGCATTTAAAGTCGGTGCTCTAAGTATTCTACTTCTATAGATAAACCATTTAATTAATCAATATACCAGAGAGTAAAACAATATTAAAATCACAAGAACTGTTTTTGTTCAACTGTTCTGGAATGTCTGCACAAAGCTATACATGAGCTATCTTAACATAGCTATTTCTAATTTCAAAATAAGTTAGAACAGTGTTTGCCAAAGTGGGGACTATGAAGCTTTTTCTGGGGAAGGGGTCCTCCAAAATGGGCCAAAAAACAAAAGATGCTGAATTAATTTTACTTCTACGTAAACAATAAGCTGATAAAAATGATGTTGAATGAACTGAATGATGCAGCATGTCAAAATGTAATGGTGTTTTTTCACTACAACATTGTTTTTTTAATGATTATGGCTAAAGTCACAGGTTGGGAGGCCTCAAAAGCCTCAGACAAAAAGTTTGAAAACCACTGGGTTAGGATAGTTAGGTAACTCCTAGGATACTCTTTTGACTTAATATTTGGATTTGATTGTCATTCTTATAGAACACACGTAGCCTCAAGTACAGAGTGTATTGTTACAGCAACGAGATATGTATTATAAATTCTGGGATTCTCTATTTCAGGACACTATAATGGCTAGCCCATATCCAGCACCTGAAAAATAAGTTAAACCTCATCTGTCATTTGAAGTGATTTGTGTTTATTGTTTATCTACATCCACAGTTACTTAAAATGTGTACAACAGTTAACTTACCATTATTTCTATTGGAGTCCATCGTGAAGTACCCCAATACATTGCCAGTCCTTGATTGATGCAGTATGTACATGCTCGGACAACCTCTAAAATAAAAGAACAAAATACTTAAAAAAAAAAAAATGCAGTTTATATTTACTGCATGCTGTTAATTACTAGGATAATGGCTTAATAACAAAAAGGTATAGGCTATACATTTCCCAAGTATGACTCATCTTATAATCTGAATAACTCAGTAATCTAATAAAGATTCTACATAACACCAAATATTGTAATAAAGAAAATAGTCACAAATTTAAATTTTTTTTATACATCTTTAATACTTTTCTTGAGTTGAACACGTTACACTTTTCTGAGTATTTTCATTTGAAAAATTCTGGACAAAGTCAAATACCTTCCATAGGGCACATTGGGTCAGATTTATTTATAAATAAGATGTCAACGTAGCCAAGTTGTAACCTCTCCAGTGATGCTGTCAACCCTGAATTACAAAAACAAGTCTTCAAACTCTTACATTCAGTTACAAGAAACATTAGCATAAAGCATGCTACTTTGTAATTAAATCTAATAGTTATTAGCACTACAAATTTTATTTGAAACAAGTATTAATATCATTTAGTCATCATTAATATATTAAATATTGATAAATACCCTTTATAAAACACACTGGTGCCCAAGTCATGCTTCATACAGATTTTTAATAACAATAAAAAGTAATTCAATTATTAAAGTAAATGTTCAAATAACTGGTCATTAACTCAACCAATAAGTTTTTATATATACCATCATGAAAAATCACTATTGGGTATGAATTTTGCACCACCCTGTATATTACCATATTACACAAGGAGCGAGATCTAGGATAAATTGTAACTCTTTAAGACAAATTCACTAACCAACATCTCACTATTCTAATCACTTTTTCAAATTAAGCATAATTTTAGAAACTTCAAACTTCTCACAGATCTCATTTTTTGTATTAAATAAATCCATTGTTTCCACATCAGTTAACATTTTTTTCCTGTTTATGTTCATGCAGAGTACATTATTAGACCAACAAATGGTAGGAAAGAAATTTACTGCCAACACGTACACTAATATTATTCTGGTTTTTGTTTGATTAATGTTACGGGACCATAAAGATTTTTAAGACCATGTGACCTATTTGAAATTAAATCTAAGAGTGTATAAAGAAGTTTTGTTATAATAGTCATGTTAGTGTAAATTTATTTAAGATAAACATCATATTACACATTAAGACAGTGTGAAGTTTAATACATTAATCAGTTACATATATACATATTAGAAACAACTTCAGCCATACTTTAAAGCATACATCAACCACATAGAGACAATTTACTCCATAGGTTTAATATCCTTTAAAATAATTACACATTAAGTGTTAGAGAAAACCTATATAATTTTAGAAACTTAATATAGCTGAAGGTACATATTAAGCACATTAGTTATTACAAATAGCTCCATTCATTTTTAAACAGTTGATATCTTTTAAACTACAGAGAATAAACAGAAAGTAAAGGTAACTGGACACACTTAATACCCACTCTATAAAACCATAAATACTGTAGTTTACTTATAAAAACATCTTACAAATTGAAGTGTCTTAAAACAGATTAGTTACAGCTTTAATAACAATTGAAAAAACATTTAATCAAAACTGTAGTTTCCCTAAATTCACACTATATCACTATCTATTCCAATAACAGAAAATCACAGACTACTAAGCACAAGTTAAACTTTAGAATCAAATGAGATGGAGTTAGGAATAAAAATTTTAAATATCCCCATTTGATATTAAATCTATATGAACTTATAATTCCATTAGTACACTATTTGCATTACCTGCAGTCACTGATGGCCTGTATCATGTAAAATATGCAAGTCAAAGCAGTCTACAAGTCTAGTGACACACCCTTGTATATGCTATGTGCATTAAATGTTTTGTATATTGCACTTAACTATGAGGCAATAAGGTTTAGCTAGTTCTTCATTATTCAAGAAAAGGCTTAACATTTTATGCATTAGCATGACTTTACTTATAGTAGTGTTACAGATGTTCCTCTGAAAACTTTTTTCAAGCCTGTCTCCAAATTGACTCAAAAGATCTTTACAATAAGTAGAAGTCAATTATCTGGAAATTATTTCTAATCAAAATATCACAAAGAAATTTAATTTGAAAACTATCTAATTTATTTTCATACAGCTGTATAAATAGAAATTTACCACTATCAGAACTTCAGCGTGCTAGGAAAGATTACACTTATTTTGAGCACAAAGACTTAATGTCTAAACAAAGAAACATTCTTCTACCAGTATCCAGTGTACATAAGACAGTAGAAACTTTTCTGTTACCATCATCTTAAATGACTATTAGTCATAGAAATATAGCTCAACATCAGCTGATGTCAATAACTTACATGACAACTTGAATCAATTAAAAATTAGCTAGTTTGGTGATGTTGTAAGTTGCACATAGTGACTGCTGTTGTTTAGGATACATTTATACAAAAGGAAAATGTACTTAGAGGGGAAACTGGAAAATAAGTACAACCATACTTTTAAGTTTAGAATTAATCATTAAAGGGAAGGAATACAAAAACAAATTTAATATATTAAAACTTTCACAGAACATGATAAATTAACAGAAAAATATGAAAACATTCAATAGTTAATTGAATTAAAATTATTCCAGTAATATTTGTAACTAAAGAGAGAAAGTTTTGTAAAGAAATTCAAACATCAATCATGTTACAAAAAGATCAAAACAATTAAAAACATGTTGATCACAGCTTAACAATCAAAGAAAACAAGAACATATTGTTGATAATGGTACAAACAGTTTAGTTTAAATTAGATTTGCTTGTTGTTCAGTCACTAAGTTAATGAAGCCTCAAAGATCTGATTAGTCCATTTTTCAATACTTTATAATTTTTGTATTTTAGTTTCTGTAAGTTATATTTTTCATTGTTTAATGGATACCTCAGTCTCAAAACTCACTGAATGTTCAACAAGAACCAAACCTTAACTCTCCTTCACATTAATCCAGATTTGTTTCTTCACACACTAAAATAAACAAAACATTTTCTCATAAAATTCTGCTTGATTATGAGCTCTTGATTTCAGCAGTGAGCTATATTTCCTTTTATCTTATGGTCTGTGTTGACTGATGCTACATTTTTAGTTAGTACCCATTACTTTACCTTCATTTTCAGGTCACGAATTACTCCTTTTGCTCTGAATAATATTTAATGACAAAATATATTAATTTTACTGAGTGTTCTAAAAGTTCTTTATTAGCACTATTATCATTTGAGGTTCTCTGTTTACAAACTTTCACACCAAGCAAAACAATCAGTGCTATTTTACAGTCTTTGCTTTCTTATTTTCATATCCTTCTATTGCATTTGTTCTCTTTACTAATAATAGAAATTCTTATTAATATTTCTGTTATTATTTTCTACTCCAAATTTTAGTGGTTCCTTTGTTTTGTTTTTTGGAATTTCCTGCAAAGCTACACAGGGCTATCTGCACTAGCTGTCCCTAATTTAGCAGTATAAAATTATAGGGAAGGCAGCTAGTCATCACCACCCACTACCAACTCTTGGGCTACTCTTTTACCAACGAATAGTGGAATTGACCGTCACATTATAACGCCCCTCAGATTACAAATCGAACACCTTAACCCACCTGACCAGGTCGGGCCACTACAGTGATTCCTGGATACCTTCATTTTATGTTCATGCTTCTAGTCATAGAGTATGTTCTTTTGTTGTTCTTCATTCTCTCTTTATTACGTATTTTTTGACATCAGTTTTTTTCCTCTTATCTTTTTCCCTCCATTTAAAATATATTTTTCATTACTCTTATATTCAGCTGTTAATCCATTACCCATATCATAATTTTTTTCCTTTATTCTACCATGACCTTTTATAAACCTTCATATTCTGTTTATATTATTATTCTACTGTTCCTTTTCTACATATATTCACATTCATACTTTTACCCACATATATTTTGTTGGTTTTGCCATTTTTTCTAGTCCCCACCCCAATTTTTAGCCACTTTTTATACCATTTCCAAACATTTTTTCAACCACCACCTCTACACATTTTGTTTGTTGAATTCTCTTATTTCAAGATCCTCCTCTCACCCCATTTGTTTGCATTTCAAGGAACAAATGTTTTAAATCCAGAAACAGAACCCATACAGAAAATTGGTAACAAAGTAGCATGCAAACAATATCCATTAAAATGCTATAGCAAATATTTTTAAACATGCCATGTTATTCAAGAAAACAACAAGTAAACCCATGCACTTGTTAAGTGTGGAATTAGGGCACACATGCAGAGAAAAAGTAAAATTTAACAGATTTGAATACTGCAACTTGCCTTCTATAATCTGCTTCCTTGAAAGTCCTCTCTCAGTGTCTGGTCTAGTAACATTACGGGAAAGAATGATAAATGTTTACTGGAGTAAGGCAACCTTTTAAGATGTAACAGTTACGTTAACTGTGATAAGTTGTACGTGTGGCATGAAGCTTTAGAAAACTGTTTTCATTTGTTTAGATTTTTAAGTTAAACAGTTCAAAAGTACATAAAAATTGTTACACAAAACAAAATTTGATCCTGATGAAGATATTTTGAAAGCCTTAATTTTACAGAAAATTCTGCCACTGATAGGTTTTACTCAAATCTTTAGCATTTTGTTTTATGGAGTAGTAAATAAATATATTTTCAAACAAGTGATAATAACAAGGAATTGAAAATAAACAAGATATAAGAGTACATTAGTTCATAGTCATCCAGCTTATCCTGGATTGTGACAAACTCTTATTGTGCTACAGAACAAAAGTTAAATGCAAGAATCATGTTAGTTCAGCAATCCTAAATAATTAAGTTGAAGACAGGAACACAACCTCAACTTTAAAAAAATTCTAAGTCTAGGAATTTCACAATGGTTTGAATTTTTTACTCAGATCTGATGGAAATAAATAATTCTGTATTTGAAGGATTATTAGAATTAATATGTTGATTTTATTTCAAATTTACATCAACATACCAAATACATCTTAAATACACAAAATATTTGGCATAAAAGCATTCTCAAAGTTACAGTACAAGTATCAAAAGGCATTTGAAGGTCAGAACTAAAGCTAATTGTAGTTTTTTTGTGTGTTATATTTGTTAATTAAGGAACTATGTATTCTAATGTATGAATACAAGTTAATTGTTTCTTTTGTATAAATACCTGTTACTCTAACAAACATAAGACTATACTACAGCAGTTTACTGCCTAGCATACAAGCTGATGATGAGGACCCACAACAGGCTCAATTCCTAGCACAGCTACTTTTGACAAAATTGATGAATCAAAGACAAAAAAAGAAAATTTTGAATCTTATGAAGAACATGTACAATAGTTTTTTAAATCCAAACATTTAGCAGTATTTTTTTTTAGTGTTATTGATGCCAAAATGTATGCACTATTGAATAATTTATTGTTGTGTGTAAACCTGTAAAATAAATCGCGTGTGACCTCACAGCTACACTGAAAGGTCCTTTTACTCCTAAATTGCTTGTCATAGTGGAACAATTTAAACTTCACTGCCATAATGAACTTGACAAATAACTTAGAAGTGAAGTGAGAATTATCGGAAGGTTGCGAGTATGGTTATGAAGTATATTTAGGCATAGTCTTTCATCACAAACTATTCGAAGGAAAGTGTTGTCTGAAAAGAATCTGACTTGTGAGCGTGCTTTAAAGACAGCTGAGCACAACACACGGGAGCCACAGCAACAAAGTGCTACAGGTAATTTGCACACTGTTGCAAAAGAAGTGACAATATTTCAATAAGAATCTGAAGCAGTCACATGACACCGACTACAAAGGAATGGAAACAATGCATAATTCAAGGAAACAAAGGTATAAATCAACATAACATGAGAAATGATGTCCATACCTTGCAAAATGAGGACAATCTTTTAGTATGTTATTACAAGAACAGCAAATGTTATTTTTCTGGAATGATGGACCATATCTCAGCTGCATGCAAGTGTAGTATTAATCTGAACTAATTTGTTGAAATAAGTGTCTATACCAATACCAGAAACTGTACTAACAGTTTTAGCCTGTGATTTGTTACAATGCAAACTGAACTGGAACACAGAAACTGTACTAACGGTTTTAGCCTGTGATTTGTTACAATGCAAACTGAACTGGAACACAGAAACTGTACGAACAAGTTTTAGCCTGTGATTTGTTACAATGCAAACTGAATTGGAACACAGAAACTGTACAAACAGTTTTAGCCTGTGACTTGTTACAATGCAAACTAAACTGGAACACAGAAACTGTACTAACAGTTTTAGCCTGTGATTTGTTACAATGCAAACTGAATTGGAACACAAAAACTGTACTAATAGCCTGTGATTTGTTACAATGCAAACTGAATTGGAACACAATCTTAAAAGTAACAGACTAATTTTGTGAAACTTTAATAAACAAGTACAGGTGTTTATTCAGTTGCAGTCTAAGGAGTACAGAGCAAAACATGTTTCTGAAGTCTGATGCAAAGCCAAAGTTTCACAGGCCTTGCTCACTACCATACTCACTGAAGTTGTGCATGGAAGACAAGCTGCCTGGAGAAAATGGAGGTCGTAAGTAATGTGATATTCAGAATGGACCACTCCAATCACTGTCATGCCAAAAGTTGGACAAAACTATCTATCTCTGTGGGGGCTACAAGGTGACATCAAATCTTCCAAAGTAGATGGTAGAATGTTTTACTTTAAGCTGGACATGAGACAAGCTTATCAACAATTAGTTATTGATAAAGTTTCTCTCAACCATTTAACTATAAACACACACAGAGGGCTTTGTCAGTATAACTGATTACCGTTAGGCATCACCAGTGCTCCAGCAACATTCCAGAATACAATCTAGCAGATACTTATGTCTTATGTTACCTTGACAACATTTTGCTTATGGGATCAACACATGATCAGTATCTACAATGTTGAGTCTGTTTTCATTTCAGATGCCTACAGCACTATGGCATTTGTCTTAAGCCTGGAAAATGTTAGATTATGCAACCTGGTGTTGATTTGAGACATGTGATGGACTCTGAAGGTCTACATCCAACCTGTGATAAAATGAGAGCCATTATAAATGCTCAACAACATGTATAACATACCCAATTTGTTTTATTTCTTTAGAATGGTCCAATACTCTTCCAGATTTTTCTCAAATGTATCAACCCATTCATGTTGTTTGAACACACTTTTCCAATAATAAAAATGTTGAGTGTCGACAACAGAATGTAATAATGCATTAAGCTTTTTCAAGAAACACCTGTCATCAACCCATGTTTTCACACGTTAAATTGCAAATATCTTTAGTATGTGCTACTAGCACCAACAGAATAGTAATTATTTTACATATAGTAGCCAACATAAGTGAGTGACCCATCTCATGTTTCACATTTTTTAAAGTTTTGGTGAAAATACACCCTTGTTACCACCCTGTTAAAGTGAATGTTGTTTCACTGCAATGTCTTAACCAACTACTCATACATCACCTTGTTACCACCCTGTTAAAGTGAATGTTGTTTCACTGCAATGTCTTAACCAACTACTCATACATCACCTTGTTACCACCCTGTTAAAGTGAATGTTGTTTCACTGTAATATCTTAACCAACTACTCATACATCACCTTGTTACCACCCTGTTAAAGTGAATGTTGTTTCACTGCAATGTCTTAACCAACTACTCATACATCACCTTGTTACCACCCTGTTAAAGTGAATGTTGTTTCACTGCAATGTCTTAACCAACTACTCATATCATCACCTTGTTACCACCACCCTGTTAAAGTGAATGTTGTTTCACTGTAATATCTTAACCAACTACTCATACATCACCTTGTTACCACCCTGTTAAAGTGAATGTTGTTTCACTGCAATGTCTTAACCAACTACTCATACATCACCTTGTTACCACCCTGTTAAAGTGAATGTTGTTTCACTGTAATATCTTAACCAACTACTCATACATCACCTTGTTACCACCCTGTTAAAGTGAATGTTGTTTCACTGCAATGTCTTAACCAACTACTCATACATCACCTTGTTACCACCCTGTTAAAGTGAATGTTGTTTCACTGCAATGTCTTAACCAACTACTCATACATCACCTTGTTACCACCCTGTTAAAGTGAATGTTGTTTCACTGTAATATCTTAACCAACTACTCATACATCACCTTGTTACCACCCTGTTAAAGTGAATGTTGTTTCACTGCAATGTCTTAACCAACTACTCATACATCACCTTGTTACCACCCTGTTAAAGTGAATGTTGTTTCACTGTAATGTCTTAACCAACTACTCATACATCAATTATCCTTATAGTAACCACAGAAAAATATCCATTACAGAGAAAACCTCCCAATTGGTATCAAAACTAATAATGAAGAATATAAACATTACATAACCAGTTTTGTCAAATAGAAACTATGTATTCTGATGTAAGAATCAAACTTTAAATCAGTTCTGTTGTATAAATGTTTGTAACTTCAATAAATGTAAGACTACGCTGCAACTATGTACTGTCTAGTATACTGTAAAGCTACTCAAGGGCTGACTGTGCTATTATTTACAAGAGACTAGAGAAAATGCAACTAGTGAACATGAACCACTCTTATTCTGCTCACTTTAAAACAGTTGGATGTTTATGATTATTTTTATAATCCCACAGCACAAAAGCAGAGTATGTGATTTGTGTCATTTTGACAAGGAAAGAGAATCCCTGAACCTTAAATACACAGTCTGACACAGGAATTGCTAGGTTTTATGTTCATTCTATGGGTTTTATAAGTAATATAGTTTTTTCATTTTTCAGTGTTAAAATTAGTACAGCAATCCTATACAATAAGTAACTAGCTAAAAAGCAGTTTCTGAATTTGTTTTCATTACATAACTGTATATAAATATTAATTTGATAAAAATCAATAACCCTTTCTTCAGTAATGTCACCTCACTTTAACTACTGAGTATTGTCACAGTTAAAGATTTGTTTTGTGGAACATTTCAGTGCACTTTTAGCACATTAAAACAAAATAATGTATAATCAACTACCATATTTTCCAAGCATGACACACATGTATGTCATGCTTTGTAAGCACATACTTGTGTTAACACAAGTTAAAGAACACTCACAAAACAAACACTTAAACGAAAAGAAAGGGTAACTCGTATGTACTGCATAGCTAGTGTTTCCTCATGGTGATATAATGAATGTGGGTAAATATAAAGAAAGAGTTCAAAAACTTCTTATGAAACTTCTGTTGATAAACAAGAGTGGGGGAATTCTATCACATCCAGACAGTAAAATAACAATATTAACCTCAATATATAAAGTACCTATAGAATGTTTGTGTATCAGATAATAACAATATTAACCTCAATATATAAAGTACCTATAGAATGTTTGTGTATCAGATAATAACAATATTAACCTCAATATATAAAGTACCTATAGAATGTTTGTGTATCAGATAATAACAATATTAACCTCAATATATAAAGTACCTATAGAATGTTTGTATCAGATAATAACAATATTAACCTCAATATATAAAGTACCTATAGAATGTTTGTGTATCATAATGGAAATACAAATAATATTTACAAATACTCCGATTTTGATCTCATGGTGTTTATAAGATAACCAAGTGGATCAACAATACATTATCATTAATGTAACCCTTATAAATGCACAGTTCTACACACCAAAAAAAAAAAACTTAATATTTGGTATTATGATTAATAAAATGTATTGAGTACATTGTAGGTAACCAAAACATTCAAAAGCCTTAGTTAAATTTAGAAACAAATTACTACTTTTCTTTAATAGTTATCCAGTTAGAGGGCCACAGATCCCTTACACACATTTAAAACAATGAAAGTTATATTTTTAAACCTTCCAGAAAAATCTGCGTTACTTTATAATCTACATTATAAAGATTTAAATGAGATACCCGAGAAAACGTCTTGGTATCAGAGATAAAATATGTTATAATGACCTAAGCAAAACTGATCATACATAAAGAAAGAGACAAGTGGTTCCAATTTTAATTACTGAACAGTCACATTCTCTGCATTTACTACAAACAGACTGTCTGCCAAATGATAACTACGTAAAAGTTGCATTAAAGGTGTACATAACAATTAGGTGGCAACGAGCAAGTAGAAATCATTTAATGTCCCTTCCCCACAAATGTCACAAAGCATCAGAAGAAAGTGAAATGGAATTATTCAAAGATTTTAAATATCTGTTTATGATTTGAAGAAACTTTGTAGAATGAACTGCAACTGTTTGTTGTGGAGACACAAGTGTAAAGAGAAACATTTTGAAAGTCTTCATGTTTGGTGTTGTCTGTCTTAGTGTTCTGGTGGATTGTGGAGAACGAGTTACGATTGGTTGGATTATCACTGTTTCTGACTGGAAGAGATTTCCTGTATATTCAACCAATGGCAGCCACAGGTTACTCACCTCTAATCTGGAATCTCTGTTGAGTGAAAGTTTAATAGTGTTAGTGTAAAATGATTCTTTGATTTATCTTGTCTTCCAGAAGTTGTTTGTGTTGATGATTCTAGTTTTCTCCCAGTTTATTCTGTGTCCAGTTGACGTGGCTTGCTCTGCAAGAGATGAATTGTGTTTTCATGAGTCTTGTACTAACTTTATGTTCTTTTATTCTTGTCACAAGTTTTCTTCCCGTTTCTCCAATGTATGTACCATTGCAGGAACATGGAATTTCACGGATGACATTTTAGAGAATCTCTTTGATAGGTCACTGTTTGTTTTTTACCAGAATGGACCTTAAGGTATTGTAGGATTTCCACCAGACTTCTATGTTGAATTTTTTGGCTATGTGTTTGAGTTTTTCACTGAAATATTGCAGGTATGGTAGGTAAATGGTGGTGACTTTCTGATCTTTTCTTTCTGTCATGATCTTCAAAGGGTTTTTGATGAAGGAGGAGGTGTAACCATTCTGTTTAAAACTCTCTATGATCTTTTGACGTTCTGCTTCGATGATGTTGTATCGCAAATGTTTTCAGCTCTCGTTTAGGAATTGAATTAAACCACATTTTATCGAGGTTGGATGATAGGACTGGAAGTGCAAGTATCTGTTGGTGTGTGGGTGGGTTTTCTGTATACAGTTGTGGTGATTTGTCATGCTTGTTTGCTGACGAGTATGTCAAGAAACGGTAGGCTGTTTTGTTCCTCAATTTTCATGGTGAAGTGGATTCTTTTGTCTACAGAATTGAGATGTTCTAATAAGACTGGAAAGTTTTCATAACCGTGGGGCCAAATAACGAAGATATCATTGACATAACGTCTGTAGAAACTTGGTTTTATAGGTGTGGGAGAAAAGGCTTTTTATTCAGTCTTCCATGAAAATGTCTGCTACGATTGGAGAGAGGGGTGATCCCATGGCTAGACCAGCTGTTTGTTTGTAGAATTCCTAGTTGTATTGGAAATAGGTTGATTACAGGCAAATAGTTGTTAGTTCTATTATGGCATCTATTTTCATATCTGTTCTTTGTGGTAGAGAGTTGTCATTCAGCAGTCACTGAAGGATTTGAGGTTGGAACATTGGTAAATAAGTCTGATATTAAAACTAACCCAGAATATCATGGGATTTGATTGAATAAAATTCCATGCTCCTGCAATGAAATATATACTGGAGAAACAGGAAGAAAACTTGTGACCAGAATAAAAGAACATAAAAATAGTACAAGACTCATGAAAACACAAAATTCATCCATTGCAGAGCATGCCATGTTAACTGGACACAGAATAAACTGGGAGAAAACTAGAATCATCAACACAAACAACTTCTGGAAGACAAGAAAACTCAAGATCATTTGATAAACACTATTAAACCTTCACTAAAAAATCAAGATCATTTGATACCAACACTTAAACCTTCACTAAAAAAATCAAGATCATTTGATACCAACACTTAAACCTTCACTAAAAAAATCAAGATCATTTGATACCAACACTTAAACCTTCACTAAAAAAATCAAGATCATTTGATACCAACACTTAAACCTTCACTAAACAGAGAATCCCAAATATAGGTGAGTAACTTGTGGCTACCATTGGTTGAATCTACAGGAAATCTCTCCTCCAATCAGAAACAGTTAAAATCCAACCAATCATAACACACTCTTCATAATCCACTAGGAAACTATAAAAGACCAATAACACCTCACACACACACTGACTTGAAGACAAAAGGCAGAAGACTTTTCAAACATCATCCTCTACACTTGTGTCTCCACAACAGGCAGTTGCCTTCCATTCTACAAAGTTTTATTATGAATACTCAACCTAAACAATTTATCAAAGAATACATTTATGATTTGTTTGTTGGTTTGGCACCAAGATACTACATTTGTGCTAAGCTCACTGTAGGTATTGAAACCCAGCTTTTAATGTCATAAGCCTTCAGACTTGTTGTAGAGCAACTGGGATGGGTGGGTATATCCACTCAAGAACTTTACTTGTAAAAGAACACAAGGCTACTAAAAACACTTGACACAAACAAGCAGTTCTTACATAATTATGGTATATTTCAAATAGTGTTGGACTGCATTCAGTGTTACTAGTTAAAAAATTCATCATAAACAGAGAAGACTAACTGATCTTGTGTTCTGTCCAATTACATACAAGAGCAGTTGTATACTTAAAAGTATTTGCAAATTGTTTTTTATATCCCACCTCCATTAAACATGTGTACTTCCCAAACATTCAAGAAATACTATCTGTATTAAGAATCATCCCATTGCTACAACAATATGGCATATTAAATAGCTTCAGTGAAAAGCCTTTTCTTTTGTTAAGCAAACAAAAATGTAACAATGCAAAAAATATAAATATGAATATTGTTTTTTCTTTGGATATATTTCTTTATAATAATGTTTAGTGTTAGGAATGGAAATGTGTTATATTTGGGATGATATCTAAATATACACAGGATGTTACACACTACATTCAATAAACATGTAAAAACCAAAAAACAGTATTCTTATAGAAGTTTCTATTACAAACATCTTGTAGTATACAGGTGAGTAGAATGTAAACAAAATGCTTCAACATCCTTACCATAAATCAATTATTTATAGAAACCAGCTGACAGTCTGATGTAATCAGAATCATTAGGAGCAAAGATAGCCAGTGTTAACTTACATCAGTTTGAAAGGCATTAAACACTTACTTTCCACCCCAAAAGAGCTTGGTGGTTATCACGTAGGACGATCTTCTGAAATAGAAAGAAAGATCAACAACATACTTGAAAACAAAATATATAATTATGAAATAATTCCTTAAAGACTAGTAACATCCATGATTATCTTAAAACCTCAACAGAAGCAGAAACAAATATATAATAAGATCATGAACAATTATTTGTTTAAGAATTTCCCATAAGCTACATAAAAGGCTATCTGTGCACAGCTATCCCTAATGTTGACATGAAGGGTGACTGATTTAACAGCTTCCACTAGAAACTCTGGAGCTCCATTTACCTACTCAACAGGATTTACAGTCACTCTGTAGTACATCCATGGCCACAAAGTGAGAAGTAATAACAAAGATCATTTGGCTTACATTATTCAAGAAGTGTATGACACAAGGGGAAGGAATGTCATCTGCTTATTAGTGCAGCAGTATGGTTTAATGCTGATTGCATCACCCTTGCACAGTTCACCTTATTTAGTGTTCACACAACATTTCTTACAATAGCTTCATGTGTGTATGAAATCTTGCCAGCAGTAGTGAATAGGTGATGCTATTTGTTCAGTGAAGAGGACAGTAAATGTGTGAAGAACCAATCTTCATACACTGTCCATAACATTCAGTCTCTAATGCACTACCTGTATATGTCCTTTATGCTAACCATTTAAAATTTGGATTCTTCAATATCAAATTTCTTTCTTTACAGCTACTATGACATAATTTATCATATTTATTAAATTGCATTGAAACTTCCTCTTGAACAGATAAGAAGAAAAATATATAGCACAATTTATTCAAATGTGACAGCCTTGAAGTTTATAACAGGAGTGACTGCCAACATTAACAGCACATTTTATATGTAACAAATTTCTACAGCAACATTGTCACAAACTTCCACTTGATGAAATTAAACGCTATGGTTTCAGTAACTCTCTGCTCATATATTATGAATCAAAGCATAAAAACAATTATTTGCATAAACATTTAATTAATATACAAACATTATTCTCCTAAATCATTCAAGAGAAAACTTTACAGAACAAAAACCAGTTGATTCAAACTAAACAATTTATTGTCATCAATGACAAAAACAATCTATAAAAAAAGACTTTCTGTACTAACCTCCATCCCTTTTTCTTCAAGATTTTACCCAGAAGCAGCTCAGCCCTGAAATAAGATAAGTTAGTTACAGTAATGGAACGACAGAATAAAGTAAAAATTCCTCATTCTATATCATAAGAAGTGTGGTACATTAATAGTTACTACAATTTAAACATTTAAGATATTTAGTATCGTAGTACAGAATAAGACAATAACAGCTTCAGATTACAGTTACTGCCACCACACATTTCAACTAATAGTTTTGATTTTACTTATTAATCAATATTGTTTTATTAAAAGTTACAACTTTTACACCAAGAAAGGTGATTCTGTAAAACAGATTCAAAATTTCAATCATAGTGCTATTATCAGTTACACAACTTGCATATTTGAAAGTTGTTACACCAGGAGTTGAAACATTGTGCCCTCTAAAAAATAATCTCCTTTACTATAAAAGCTGCAACTTGTAATAAACTTTTAAATAAGTTAAAAATAGAACAATGTAAGAAACTGTGGCATAATGTTACATTACGAACAACAGTGATGCTTACCTTCCATTAGCATATATATCAGCTGTATCAAATATGTTTATTCCACTTTCATAAGCTATTGTTAAAATATCTTCTGCAACCTACAACAAGAGTCACAATTAACTAGATGTCAAAGTTGAGTACTCTATTACAAAGTACAAACTACAAGATTGTAATTTATGATCATGAAAACAAAACACAGAAGATAACAAGTACAAGTTCACCAATAAAAAAGGGAGTTTTAGGCTTATTATTAATGTGAAAAACAGGAGGGCTTCAGCTGAACTCATAAAGAACCACCACTTAGTGTGTGTTTCAATTTCTACAGCAGAGAAGGAAAAATAAATCATTTTCTGTTATCAGCAGAACACTAATAACTTACAAGTATACATCTAGGTTTACAGTAAAAATTTGATTTTAGGATTTTGCAAAATGAAATACTGGATACTTATGTACCATGCAAGATATAAAAGTTCCAGTTAATAAAATTAATATATATTCCTGTACAATAGGCTACGTATTCAATGTTTTTTCCATACATACACAAAAACTTGGTCAAAATGTTGTTCTACTCTGACCACGATTAAAAAATATCCGACATCTGTGCCTAATCTGATGGTCCTCATATGTACATCAGTTTAAAAATTAAAAACACACACAAATATATTAGTTGCTATAATACTCTAATCCAAAACTGCTAATAATTTTCCCCAATTCTAAATTAATTCACAAGTAGTTTAAAAAAATCAATTTCCCACTTCCAGCAATGCTCTAAACTTGGCTTTCCTGAAACTAACTAATGTACTAGTGTTTAATAATTTCACTTCTGACTGAAGGACTAACCTCTTATTTAAGAAAGATCACAAATAACTTCAGATAAAAATAATTTTATATAACCAAACGTTCCCTTCTTTAAATTTCTGAGCATTACCGAGTACAACTCTGATTTCTAAACAACTGTAACCACAAATAACAACATGACAACAATGTAACAGATAAGTAATTGTTGAAACATGCTACAAATTAGATATGTTTATTAAACAATAAATTTGGTGCAAGTTACTATAAATTATACATGTAGAAGCAAATGTTATAGGTGCATTACTGAAAACATTGGCTGTCTTTTGGCCAAATTTAGATTAGACCACAAATTAAGACATTTTCAGGAGTGGACATGGTTGGAAAGTTTTTATTTTTATTATTATTGATTTCTGTCCTTCAGAGCTACTTGTTTGCAAGTGCATTTCCAAATTCATTGTTAAGTATTTATATTTTTATTCTCAGCCTTAGAGAAGAGATTTTAAAATTCATGCTCAATGTTGTTTGTACAAATATTGCATAAAAAGTATAATTTTATTTATAACAAATTTATGTATCACTTAAAGCATGCAATATTACATGAATATAAACTATTACAATCAGAATAACAGTATTTATTTATGCAAAAACTGCTCGTTTGGGTTGAGAAAATAGTTTACATGGAAGAGCGAACAACGTTTCGACCTTCTTCGGTCATCGTCAGAAGGTCGAAACGTTGTTCGCTCTTCTATGTAAACTATTTTCTCAACCCAAACGAGCCGTTTTTGCATATATATTTCTCTACAAGTGGGTTTTCTCGACATCACTGAACAATATTTATTATTTCACCTTGCACTTTTGAGTACAAGGAGCATCAGAAGCAGCTTTTGCAATGGTCAGTTGCAAACTTTTTTTGTTAACCTGAAGATAACTTAAGATTGAAACATTGTTCTGTACTTTAAAGTTTTAATACCAACACCAGCAATCTTTAGAATACATTTTCACCACAAGTGCATATCTTATCATCAGGAGGTTGTGGGACACTATCCAAATTGCTTTTTTTTTTTTGTCATCAGGCCATTTCCAAGAAAAAAATTTTCTTCAGTAGCCCTCAAAATATGGTTTCATTCACAGCAGTTGTTAGTGGAACAATTGTCAACAGCAAAGTTTGATTTAAATTTCACGTAAACCTTCACTATGGCTACTCTTCCAAGCTGTCGATAATTCAGAACTGAAAGACGAGAGGGAAGACATACTCTTCAACACCCACTGTCAAAACTTGTGCTGCTCTTTTCCCAATGAACAGTGGGATTGACTATCACATTATAATATCCCTGCACCCAAAAAAGTGGACATGTTTGGTGGAATGGGATTCAACTTATAATAATGTAGGTTGCATGTCAAGTTTTCTAACTGCACTAAGCCCAGCCCCAACAGTAAAGAAAGAAAGAAAAAAAATTGTTTTAGACCTTAGATCAAAGTTATCTATTACACGTAACTATATGAAATATAAAACAAAGATGTGTTGTACCTCTTCTGTAATTTGAGAACCAAATGTCACCCATGTTCCTGGCAAGGAGAAAATATTCAGATTAAATGTATAAAGAAACTTGCTACAAATTTTGCATGTTAAAAAAATACAGAAACAAAAAAAATGCATATAAAAGGAACTTTTTTATTACAAGTTGTTACAAAGTTTTTTTAAAAGTATTTCAAGTACATACAAAGTATGCTAAAAAATACAAAATCCTAAATAAGATGAAGAGAGTACTGCACTTTGAAATAGGTCATTATGATGTGAAAAAGTACATTACAAAGTAAGATTATAAAACTACATGTTTACATATAGAAAATGAATATAAAATATATATTACCCAAACTTTAAAAATGAATTTGAACACACACACACAGTGCTGCCTCAAGCATGTACTGAATATTTAATTATTTTAAGCCTGTTACTAATTCACCATTTTCAGATATACAATTTTAACATTAGATCAGCATGCACTGGCAAGTGACAGACCTTGCACTCTTATAACATCTTCCTCAGATACATGGATTTTTGTAAAAACACACATTTTACTATGATATCTCATTCACTGTGAACTTAGTCTAACAGGAAATCTAGTTTGATGTATGTATGGTTTGTGAACACTACCATGTTATCCTAAAACCAAACTAAACAAACCTAGCGTAGTCCTACATCAAAACATGGATATTATAATTATTAGACATAGCTTACCTAAGCCAATATTGGATATACGAAGTCCTGATTTTCCAAGATTTCTGAAATGTATTAATAATAGAAGTTTTCAGTGGCATCAAACACTACCTATGAGTTACAGAAGTTATGCCTTTTCTTAATACTAAGACAGACTGTATCACATCTTTAACCACTGTTAACCGTAAGTATAATATTCAGACAATATAAAGACCTATAATTCTTTAACTTTATAATCAAAGAACAAACTTCCTATCCTATGTTAATTATTCATCCTCCCATTAATGTAAAATGGAAATATATCGAATATTTTTAACACCTGTATCACAACTCTATGTACGTCTTTCAAATTTTAATGAGGGGAGAATAACTACTTAAAACAACCTAAGTGGGGTACATGAAAACTAAAATCTGTTATAGGTATCGTCACACATTCTGCTACAATAAGTTAAAGAAATTATGTTATTGTTTCATTCAAGAATATCGAAGAGTGAAGGAAATGTTCCGATTTCCTCATTCATGATACACAATGAAAATTCTCACTGATAACTTAAACATTATCAGGCATAACTGATAACTTTACTCATTTAAATATTTATCTAGTAACCACATTTCAAGCAAAAACTTTAAATGAAATATTACACTACAATTTTAAAATGTTTACTGGATATTAAGTTCAAAGTATAAATTAGTTACAAATATTAAATGGAAATACTTTCAGTTTTTTTTTTTTTTTAAATTATTCCAGAAGTTAACATGTATATAAATTTTCTATCTTTTATGCCGAGCACAAGAACGTACCTATACCGAATTCCACTCAGTCCTGATAGAGATGCCTGCCTAGTAGAAGGGTTAGTCAACATTGGACTATCAGTTGACATGGTACCTTCCTCTAAGTACTCTAGACTGGCTGTACGGGTGTGGATGCTGTCATAACCAATAAAAACATTGCAATTTAGGATGTACACAAAAAACAGGAGTTAGTTTTTTTTTCCAAATTTCACAATATTTTATTAAAACTATAATTTGAAAAATTATATAAAAATGTTCTATATCTGAACTGAATGATTTAAATGAAATACAGTAAAACAGAAAAATTGTAACATTTTATATCATAATTTGTAGAACTCATTAAATAATCAACTTCTAGGAAACTTACATGCTTATTTCGACCAAAACCCATACTTTTTTTTTTTTAACACAAAACTTTTGTATTATAATAATAAGATTCTGAAACTTAAACAAGTATTATAATGTGTACATTACATACACCTAAATAAACTAGAAATCAAAACTGAAGTCTAACAGGCTAGAAAAATACCTCATTCTTATATCCTAAAACATGATTTTCTGATGAATCACCTTAGAAGCCACAGAGTTGCAGCCACAGGATGTTGTATTCTAATGAGGTTTTGGGGATTGTATTAACCCTCTGAACTGGGATAAAAATACTTGAACATATTACACAAGTTTAACCAAAACATTTGTTTCTGATGTATATTTTAAACTTCATTAAAAGCTAATACATAGCTGCTAATTCCCCAGTGCTACAGCATTATGTCTGCAAACTTACGATGTTAAAAACCAGGTTTCAATACTCCTGGTGGGCAAAGCACACAGTCCTTTGTGTAGCTTTATGCTTGACTACAAATAGACAAACAAGGCTGTCTGCACTCAAACTTGATTCCTGGTACTCTATATATTGCTGAGTGACAATGATGCAGTCAAACACACACATACAAAAAAGTGTTCATAAAGTAACAGTTTCAACAACACAGCTCTTCCTGAAAAAGATTAACATTTTACCAAATTCCTGTGTTTACTTTATATTTTAGTCATTTAAGTTAGATGAGGACAGTGTATAACTTTTGTACAGTAACCCTAATCATTACTGATAGTTTTCTCAAGGTTTATTACTGACCCACACAATAAAACAATTATTCACAAGAAGTTTCTATGTGCTTAGTGGTGTATCTCAGTTCAATTTCATGTCAATATCAAGTTTTTCACATACCATGTTTCAAACAAAGATCAATGTAACATATATAAATATTCTGTTTCTATCAGAATACTGGGTTAAGAATACCATTCAGTTTATAGACAAAAACATAAATAATGCTTACCTATTTTGTATGATGACATTGGCCTTGTTATGTTCAGACTTGATACTCATATAGACAATGACTCCACCACTGCAGCCCAGACAAGATTGTGTAACCTGTGTTTATAAGTATTAAAATTTACACTGAAAAAATAATTACATGGTTTTATTTTAGCTAACCTTCAGCTCTAAAGCAATGAAGTTCTTATCAAATATTCAAATGAAAATAACTTAGTGAATCTGGGCCCTCTGGATAACAAGGCCAGTAATCTAACCAAGAGACAAGCTATGTACATCAATGTTCAGTTATTAAAACTTCAGGTTGTGGTCTCTCAGTTCATATCAATTATTATGATATAGTAACATTACTTCATCATGGTTTTAGTTCACAATCACACTATGCATGAACATGTACTGAGGAAAAATGAATCACATAACAAAAGATTTATTGCAAGTAAACCAGTTAATCCATAATCCAAGTTTATTTTGAAATTTTCTTGACCTAAGATGATTTTAAAACAATTTTCCAGATGCACTAAAACATTAATGATGTTTACAGGTAGTCTGGCATAAAGTTGTTGTAGTTTCTAACGACACAAAATAACATCATATCATTCATCCTTAAGTTTTCATAATCACCCCGGTTCAAAAACATACAAAGTACTAAACTGAAAGTCAAAGTTATTTATAAGCAACTTAAATATGCATCATGATAAACTAGAGTGAATACCAAATAAACACAAAATAACAATAACTGAAGAAATTTGTGGTTCTTGAATTTCTTGTATAATTAATAATTTTGTTCATTTTGCATTTCATCCCAATTCTGAAGTTACTAATATTTGGATGAATCATCCAATCAGTTGAAAAATATTCTATTAGGTATTACTTGTACAGAACAAAATTTGAAAATTAAAAGCTTTGAGCATTCAAAAGTAAAATTAAACTACCTGAAAACATGTTCATGGAAATGTCTACATTCATGTGCTTGACTATTTCTTAAACTGTTTAACAACATGCACATGCATAGCGATTTCACTTTATTACATATTAGATACATGTGTGTCTTTCAGAAAAACAAAATTCCCCATCACTGTTGTACACTTACACTGCTAGGAAAAGACATTGTAAAAACTCTTACTTAAAATATAATACTGATATTGTCATAATACTCATAGTATATCTCATAATGACTTTTGTTCTATTTTCATTTTCAAAAGTTAAGCTACGTAACTTCATAAAATACATGTGGTTGGAACTTTCCTTATTTGATCAAACAAACATTTTTATGATGAAAGCTAACTGAAGTCCAGTGAGAACAACAGAGAGAACTGGAAAGATAATTTCTTTGTGACTTAAATGATATGGTGCTGCTAAAATATTTTAAGATAGTTGAAAATTTGGTTGCAAAGATAAAGATGAAAGTGTTACATTTAGTTTGGGATGCTTACCCCTTTATCTTATATCTGACACTAATATTTATTACATCCAATGTGTGTTAATTTTTCAACCTTTGAAAGAAAAAATATAGAAGTATGAAAGACTAGATTACATACATCAGGCTTTATGTTTTCAAACTTATTATGAAAAAGGAATGACATCTAACAACACTGTCATTTGTCTGTATGGGGTTCAAGGTATGTGTAGATACATAGATATTTTATATTATTGGCTAAAAATTGTTTTATATAAACTTTATCTTACAAACATTTTTTCAGATCAGTTTATTATATGAATAGATTTATTATGGTAGCTTGACAATTTCCTATTGTGGTCCTTTTACAGGCAAGGAACCATGAGCAGAATGCCAAAGGAGTTAACTTATATACCTTACTCTGATAAATAACACTGGTCAACAAAATTTTTGTTGCATTTATATCAAACAATTGGTATTACATAATTTCTTGCCCTGATTTCAGATCTGACGTTAGTTTTTTCCTCAGTGCTCTACTTTTTTTTGCAATCAAGGTATTTGAAAATCTCAAAATTTCGTCATCATCACATTGACGTCGTAGTCTATCATGAAAAATATGTGATAAAATATGTTATAAAACTCTTTAATATAGCTGGGCAATAAAAAAGAAAATGCAAGATAGTATAAACGTATTCAAGTTATTTATATTAATTCAATTTATTTATATAAAACTGATTAGTAGATAAGACATTTGCTACTATGAGGAGGGAAAGCTCAATTGCAGTCTACTCAGGCATGAATTTCCGCTTGTAGCTCTTGCGTTTGTGGACTGTCTCAGGGCATTCTCGTTTAATGCTCCAGCAGTAATCTGCCATCATATGTTTGTCCCATCTCCCTTGGTAGCGCTCTTCCATGGTCTTGAGGTCCTGATGGAACCGCTTCGCCTTGCTCGTCACTTATAGCTCCTGGGTTCTCAGGAATCTATCAAGATGACTGTACAGGTAATGGAGTTTGACACTCATGTTACATCCAAGGTCGCGAAAAGCTGACAACATATTCGTTACAAGGGTTTCATAGTTGTCAGCTTTTTTATTACCGAGAAAGTTTGCCATCACCGCCACAAATGAAAGCCATGCAGTCCTTTCCTTGTCGTTCATCTTTCTGGCAAATTCTTGATCACGCACAAGTGCACGAATCTGTGGTCCATCAAAACACCTGTCTTGATCTTCTCGAAGGACAAACCAGGGAGCACAGAAAATATGTGTTGGAAGCATTCACCGTCAGTATTCAACGCCTTCATAAACTTTATATGCAAAAGCGGCTCGTTTGGGTTGAGAAAATATTTTACACAAACTGTTTCATCAAGCCCAGCATGATATGGAGAGGAGGAAATATGATCTTTTCCTCAAATGACAGACAATTGGATCGTTGACAATATTTGGCATACCTGCCTTCAGAGTCTCAATGTATGGGCCACTCCTTCTGGTTCCAGTGCTTTTCTCGAGCTCGGCTGTCCCACATGCAAAGATAGCAGGGTACTTTGTAAATCCTCTTTGTTGACCTAGGAGGAAAGTAACCATTTTGAGGTCCACACAAATTGTCCAGTTGTGCTCGTGGTATTTTAGTAGGTCAGTCACAGTCTTAATGACATTATATTCCTCTCGTAAATACACAGAGTGTCCAATTGGAACAGCTGCATAGACATTGTCATTATGAAGTAGAACACTTCTTCAAACTTTGCTTAAAACAATCTAGAAATAATCGCCAGTCATTTGGATGGTATACTGGCATCCCTAATTCCTGGAGAAGACCTGAGATATTATGACAATAAACAAACATATTCTCCTCTGTAAAATATGGCACAAAAGCCTGCTCCCGATTTGGAAGTATGACACTTTAGTTGTATGGCTCAGCTGATTCTTTTCTTGCATCCTGGAAGCTAACACTTCAGCTGCATTTTGGAGAGACCCAAATCACGCACAAGGTCATTCAACTCTGGCTGGCTAAACTGTTGAGGAGTTAATGACTGTGGGGTCTCATAAGAAGGATCGCCAGATTCTGAAAGTATTTCTTGAGTTTCATCAGCAGTCTCTTGCTCTTGGTCACTACCCACATCTTCAGATGGAAGAAATCCTTTAAAACTGGGATTGGGAGCTCATCAGAGTGCAGAGTAGGTCGGATTGCTGAGGGGATACTAGGATATGAGATTTTGTGTCTGTTTTTCTTGCCAATGCCCTTTGTATTGACCAGACAAAATAGCAGTCAGTTGTGTGGTCCATCGGTTCTCGCCAGGTCATGGGAATTCGAAGGTAAACCCTTACGTTTCCCTTTTGTCCAGTCACGCAGCATTTCCTCGCAGTTATGACACACAATATGTGGGGCCCATTTCTTGTCTTGGTCACCAAGAGCAAGTCCAAAGTACGCTTTATAAGCACGCCTCAGAAATGATGTTATATTACGCCTTTGACGAATAAGCGTGAAGCATCCACAAATATAACAGAAAGCGTCCGCTTGTTCTCACATTGACGTCTCCTTGTAGCCATGATCAGATCTGAAACAAAATCTAAACAATTTTAATATCTCTGTTGATAACATAAACGTGTAAGTAATTAACACGTTTCCTGCGATGGGACCCACCGGTGTCCCACTATTGTCTTACCTTTAACTAAGTTGCAGGCAAGAGACAAGTGTAACGACAACCTCACGTTATCATAGCTCATGCAGCACTGAAGCTGACAGATGTACAAGAGCATCGCAGCAGTTGCCGGTTTGCCAATATAGGCATCGCAGGAAACGTGTTAATTTGACCACAAATGGCTAGAATGAAAAACTTAAAATTGCATTAAAACTAGAGCATGTAGAGCTGAACCGTTTTCATATTTGAATTTAGCAGGTCACAAAGGGTAAGAATAAGTAAAAAAATCTTATGCAACTGAGATTTCGAAAAAATTTGTTGACCTGTGTAATGTATGATTCATAATGCACATTATGGAGAACTGGGAATGCAGAAGATATTAAAATTTCTCTCTTCATTTATTTTTTTACAACTAATGATGGTTAGCTGTTAATTTACCGTAGCTACGTACACACACATCTATTGAATCTGCCGTAGCTACGTACACACAACTATTGAATCTGCCGTAGCTACGTACACACACATCTATTGAATCTGCCGTAGCTACGTACACATAACTATTGTTTCATATCAATTTATCATCACACATTCAAGACAACTAAATGATACACTAGTTCACTCACATAACTACTTACTAAAGCAAATAAATATTTTCTGATGTATCAGAAAATGTAGTTTTTATATACAAGTAATATTTACTTAATTCTACAAAGAAGTAACTAATCACAAACCATACTCCACTTAAAATATAAAACAAATGCACTAAATAACTGAAATACATAAAACTAACATTTAAATGAATCATTATTATAACTATTCTATAGTTGAATAACATTTATATTTGGCTAAGTGATGTATAACAAATAAACATGACAGCATTCTGATTTTAGATGCATTTTATATTTTCAAATAGACCAGATCTGAACATGACATACACATGCATAATTTGACTACTTAATAATACCCAGTTCCTGGGATCACTCATTATTTTAGTTATAGCCACAGGTGTAAATCAGAGCAGTTACACTACTTTGGAAATAACTACAAACTTTTCATCATCTTCCTTACATTTTACTTCTGTTACTGTAGTAATCAGTTGAATCATGTTCAAGCAAACAATTATTAACATTCATAAATGATTTATACAGAAAAGTAAAATAAAACTAACTCCCAACTCATTGTCTACCTTGAGACTGATCATGTAATACCTTACCTATAGTCACAGTATAAATCTTAATTCTAATAAAAAAACACAAATACTACAACAGTAGTTTCACTACCAATTCTTATAGTGAGAAATACTACAGTCCACTTACAGAACCTCACATGTCATATTTCTTTCTCTCCTTGTTTTTAAGAAACAAACATATTTTATCAAAATTAGATAAAATAGTATTAGCTGTGGTGACCCTATTAAGATAAAACAACCAGAG
This sequence comes from Tachypleus tridentatus, assembly GCF_004210375.1. Classification (NCBI taxonomy): domain Eukaryota; kingdom Metazoa; phylum Arthropoda; class Merostomata; order Xiphosura; family Limulidae; genus Tachypleus; species Tachypleus tridentatus. Next base: position 8,810,007 of record NC_134830.1, on the reverse strand, counting down.
AAAAACTTAAGGTACAAGGTATACTTCTAAAATGATGTAATATATACTTAGTATTGAGAAAACTAAAAACTAAAGATACCATTTGAATTTTAAACCACTAAAGCCACCCTCTCACCCACATAACTAAAGTACAACATTAAAAAATATTAAATTTTACCCTTGACATATTACTTGTAAACACACAATAGAATATTTTGTACATTTATAAATACAATATATATATATAATTTGGGATTATTATTGTTCAAGACTCATAACATAGGTGATATCTAGAATTATGTAGAAAAAAAGGTCCATTTATAATTCTACATAAAGCTGAATCTATGTTAAGTTTCCAAACCTTACCTCTAAATTTTCTACTCCAGAGAAAAGTACAAATCTCTAACTAAGACTCTCCTGATTACTTTCAAACTTCTGTCCACTTCACTACCTTTTTAATGAAATCTATAAATATTCAAGTTTCTATTAATAGGTTGTGCAGTATTTTTTACAGTCAAAATAAACAACAGTGATTACAACTCATTCATAAAAAATCCAGTTTTTATCCAAAACAAATTACACTTGTTAACATAAAATCACCTTTCAAACTGTATTGAGCCCACTTCCTAAATTTTGTTCTTAAAAAAAAAAAAAGTTATACATTATCTCCTACAACATATCACATTACACCACTTATAACACCCATAAAACCCACTTTATTTCAATATCAAAAATGGAACAATTTTGTAAAGCTTGTAACAAATTTTATTGTCAGACAAGCCTTACTTATAACAATTTATATAATAATAATAATAATAATTACTATATCAAAAATGTATCTGTAATGAAAAAATTAAAAATGTATAAAACTTTAAACACTTTCAATTTTAAATATTTTTATTATAATATAATGCAAAATACTTAATTTCATATCTCAAAGTTTTTTCATACCACTAACTAAAATCTGTTCTGCCTGTTTTTAAGAATAAGGCAGATCTTGTTACTTCACCATTTAGTTTCAGATCACAATTCACATGTACCAAGTAAAGACTTCCTCAAAACTCATTTTAAATATCACTGTATGAATAACATTATTTTACCTGGTATTTTTGTAACATTCTCTGGAAATTTAAAATACCCACCATACAGTTACATGCAAAACAATTTCCCTAGCTTTAAAATACATCGTATATAAACACTAAGTATACAGGTGATTTTTTTGTTTTGTTTTTAAACATTAGACAAATTAGAGTCATGTAGTTATAACACTCATAATATTAATGCTTATAACACTATTATTATTAATTCTTGAGATATACTATTATTATCATTATTAATAGTCCTCAAAACATGCAATTTTATAATGGGCTCCCTTAAAATAAAAGTATTTACTATTTTACTTATGGTTTATCCGCCTCTTATGAAGTTGTTATTCGTTCAAGTTTTTGCTAACTTCTAATATTACCGTAGTATTAGAAAAATCCACTGCCTTCGCCTAAAATGTTATTCATTGTTAACATACTGCTGTCAGAGTCAGTAGTACTATGAACTATGATTACTTTTATTAGTAATATATTTATAAGTAATGTAATTAGAATTAACTAATGTTCGCATTATAATATTAACCTACTCTATTAAATATTGAATTTCATAATTTAACAAAGAGTTCTAATCAGATTCTATTTCCAAATCAACTTCCAATTAATAATCATACTACTAACAGTAGTGAGCGCTTGTAGTAGTACTACAAAATAAATTAAACAAGACAAAATACTTTAATGAATAAATAATTAATATCATAAGACTTCAAAACTTTTAGTTTCATTGATTTAAAGTTTCAGTTCGAAGGATCGTTATCTGTTATTAATAATAACTATTATTATAATTTCTAAAGTACAAAGACCTTCTACATTCGCATACCACCTCAACAGTCGTCCCGATAGTAATAAAAATATCGGTATAAGCTCTCTATTCTACGTCGTTCCGTACCCACAAAACCAAACTCGACAACTGCAGGCGCCGTTATATTACTGTCACGACACGCATGGCATGCGCATAAAATCAAAAGTGCCGAGTAGTGGCTTCAAGTGCAGCTTCGCCCTCAGTACACAATGAGTTATTTTACTCCTCTGAATATAACTTGAGTCAATGTATCTACGTATAGGAAAAAAAGAGTAAATTATGCTACTAACAGTGACTTCTTCAATTAAAAGATTAAATGCTATTTAAGATCAGTTGTAAGCTAATTAGTCATTTCTATTTACCAGAATGAATTTGAAATAGACTGGAAATTCTGTTTCTTATTTAGAATTCTACAACAAATAACATTTGTAACTTGTAATTAACGCTAAAGAGTCAAATTTTTTAAATGTTTCTGGCAAATTGCCAATGGCCTTGCTTAGCTGTAACAACACGACTCACTATATGTAAAAATTTCTATTGCGGATTGGCTCGAAGCCTCGTGCAAACAAACCAACCACCAAGATAACAACAACACACGTTCAAACTTAGTAACACCCACACAGTGAACAGAATGGTTTGGTGATTTCATCACCAAAGCGTTCCTGGCTACATGTACTGTGATTCTGTCATTTCTAGTGCTATAAAACGCTCAAATTATTAATTTATTTAGGAGTTAAGAATTTATTAAATTATTGAAGCTTGTGCGTTTGCATATTTTCTTATAGCAAAGCCACATCATGCTATGCGTTGTGCCCACCAAGGGGAATCGAACCCCTGATTTTAGCGTTGTAAATCCGAGAACTTATCACTGTCCCACCGGGGGACTTAGTGAAGCTTAACAACAGGCCTGGCATGGCCAAGCGCGTAAGGCGTGCGACTCGTAATCCGAGGGTCGCGGGTTCGCGCCCGCGTCTCGCTAAACATGCTCGCCCTCCCATCTGTGGGGGTGTATAATGTTACGGTCAATCCCACTATTCGTTGGTAAAAGAGTAGCCCAAGAGTTGACGGTGGGTGGTGATGACTAGCTGCCTTCCCTCTAGTCTTACACTACTAAATTAGGGACGGCTAGCACAGATAGCCCTCGAGTAGCTTTGTGCGAAATTCCCCCCCCCCCAAAAAAGCTTAACAACAATATCACACATTTCCAAGTTACCTCGGAGTAAAAGTTGAAAGTATTAAAATTAATCTAATTGCTGTTTCATATAGATAATTATTAGGTTTATTATATATTAAACATTGTATTATATATTTAATCCCACAGAGATTTTCAAGAATTAGAAAATATTATAATAATAATATTTCAATCACACACACCTTTCAGTTTAATTAATCCAGAACTCATCAGGCCGTCTGGAACACAAGTAAATTTGTTATAATCATGCTTCGCTATCTAGAAAAAAATGTTCCCGCCATAAAAATTATTTGGTGATTTTACCTAGTTTACTCGTATATTGTGAAACTTAAAGCGGGTAATGAGTAGTGTAGTTATAACCTTTCGCAACTGTTTTTCATTCTGGTTGCATGGATTCAGTCAAGAAAGTAAAATAATTTGGTCTCTCTCATAAATACCTTTTTCATATTAACTTGATATCTGTGTTATTAATATGACCAGAAAACTATGCTACATATGATTCTTATTACATACGTTGGTATGAATATTGAGGAAATATTCTTGACGGTACGTTAGATTTAAGCCAAATTGGCTAGTCAGATAAAAAAGAAACGAAAACAATTGGGTCTGAGGGATTATCCATACCAATATTATATATCAAGCGAAAGCAAATAGGGACTCGGCCTAAAAAGTAGCTAGGTCAGATTTAACTGACCGTTAAATCCGCCCCTAGCTGTACAGTGACAAATATCCTAAATTAATACAATAAGTCATACATATATATCAGTGAGAGCTGTTAAACTTATTCATGTTAAGGTACTAGGATCTAATGCATAATTTTTGTTAGATAACATATTAAAAAGTACAAAATATTGGCGTCGCCGTTTCACATGTTTTGTACTAATTAAGGTAGTAAGGATTTCACTCAATGGGTTATCTCTGCTCCGGATTCTAGCGTTGTAAGTCTCCAAACTTTCCACTGCCATATCGAGGAATACTGAGGACATAATACATATTTTTGTAGGTTTTTTATCTCTATAAATTTAGGCGTTTTTGTTGCTAGCCAGATAAAGTTTTGTGATCATTGACGAGCGTGTCGTAATGACAACAACCTTATCGAACGTTTAGTAGGAAACGATATCTGGAGTATGTCACATGTAAAAGACTGTTTAGTTTAGATAGTATTATTAATTAATCTAGTTTGTTTTAATTCATTGATGTCGACACTATCAAACGTTGTGTTTGCGATCCACTGATGCCAAGATTATGGACATTTCTAGAAGGTCTAAGTAATAGACTATATGTATATAGCTGTGACCAGACGACCGCAAAAGAGAAAGTAAAAAGTAGTCACGGTAAGAAGTTCAGTGAGAGAAAAGTTAGAGTGAAACGTTAGTTGTCATAGGAGTGAAAGGCCTAACAGCTGATACGTTAGAAAAAGATTAATAGTTTGAAAGAGATAAGGAGAATAATTTGTTTTCTCAAAGAGTGTTCTGAGCTATTTGAACCCGCCTGTATGGACTTTGATGAAAAGCAGACGGTTATTGGAAGTACAGAATACAACTCGGGTAACTTACACAACAGCGGATGTTATTGCGATGAAAATATAGAAAAATAGTTTGGCTTGTTATCATAACTCTAAAGGAATTGAATTGGTCTAAGTGGATTATTTACAATAAGAAAACAACTCTATAGTGTTTGCGATATACATATAACGTACGATCTTCAGTGTGTAAAATTTTTTTCTGTGTTTAACGTGTTTCTAAGATATATAGGCCTGGCATGATCAGATGGTTAAGGCACTCGACTCGTAATCTGAGGGTCGCGGGTTCGAATCCCTATCACACCAAACATGCTTGCTCTTTCAACCGTGGGGGCGTTATAATGTGACAGTCAATCCCCCTATTCATTAGTAAAAGAGTAGCCCAAGAGTTAACGGTGGGTGGTGATAACTAGCTACCTCCCCTCTAGTCTTACACTGCATTAGGGATGGTTAGCGTAGAGAGAGAGCCCTTGTGTAGCTTCGCGTGAATTTCAAACCAAATGTAAAATGTATATTATTTTAAAAAGAAGTAGAATGCGTGCTGTTCGTTTATTGACGAATTTATCGTCCACATATCATGGACACCTACTGTAAAAGCATCCTAAGCCTAATACATCGATATACTTACATTACTGTATATACTGCTAAATAGTAGTCTCTAACATAATATAGAACACGAATTATGCTAAAGTTATTAGTTAATTACTTATTAATTTGTGAGTCTTTTACAATAGACGATCGATCATTGAATTAGCGAGTTTGTTCGTTTGGTTTGTTTTTCTGAATACTGAATTTGCATTTCGTCAAAGTGTAACTTACAAGAAAGTGCTATGCATATGAGAATAACGAAAAAGTGAAATTGTTTTAACATCTATTATGGACTTCGGTTAATTAAAAATAAATAAACTAATTCGTAGAACATGAAAAGGAAGAATAAAAAACTTCCGTTTCTTGATAAGTCTGCTTTTTTTTTTTAGTATTAATTTCGGTAAAACTATACGAGGGCTGTCTGATCTAGCCGTCGCAAATTTATCAGTGTCAAACTAAAGGAAGGTAGTCATAACCAACTTTTGGGCTTGTCTTTTATCAACGAATAGTGGGATTAACTGTCAGATTAAAACGTTTCCTCGGCTGAAAGGGCGAGCATGTTTGGTGTGACGGGGATTCGAAACGGCGACCCTCAAATTACGAGTCGAGTGCCTTAACCACCTGACCATTATACAATGAGTTATCTGCGGTTTGCCCACCACGGGTACCGAAACCCGGTTTCTAACGGTGTGATTCCACAGATATACCGCTATACCAGTGGGGGGCTGTTATTACGTAGATTGGATTTTGCATTCTTCTTTTTGACCGAATGTTGCAAAATAAACCGTTACAACAGCATCATATAACACATTAAACGATACAATAAAGTTGCTTTCACCCTTTCAACATGTTTTGTATTAAGATATTTATTCACGATTTATTTTGATCACAATGTATATACGTCCCTGCCTCAGGTGGTATAAAAGTTATTTTCATTGCTCTCTAAGGCTTGTAATAATGACGAAACACAACGCCACCTGGAGGTGATAATTATCAACAATTGTTTTGTTTTTGAATTTCGTGCAAAGCCACATAGGAGTTTTTGCGTTAGCCGTCCCTAATTTTGCAATGTAAGACTAGAGGGAAAGCAGCTAGTCATCACCATCCACCGCCAACTCTTGGGCTACTCTTTTACCAACGAATAGTGGGATTGCCCGAAACTTTATAACGGCGGAAAGGGCGAGCATGTTTGGTGCGACTGGGATTCGAACCCGCGACCCTCAGATTACGAGTCGAACGCCTTAACCTACTTGCCATGTTGGACCGTCATTATCAACAAAAGGAGACCTGCTTATGTTTATGCAAATCAAAATCTAAAAAAAGAATGCAATATTCCTTTTCACTCTGTTTACGTTTCGAAAACACGAATCATCTGTTTTTTGTTTTCTTGAGGTAGTTTAGACATTCAAACCACTGGTCATTATGAGTTGCAACGTTTTAATTATTCTATTCAAAGAAAACCTTTCTCAGTTGAACAACAAAATAACATTCGCTTGATTAAGACATTTATTTATTTTCGTTAATTAGATTTAAATTTTTATTCTGTTTTTAAGCACAGAACTACACAGTGGGCTATCTGTATTGTGATCACCATGGTTTTTAGTGTTATGGACCCTCAGACTTACCGCTGAGCCACTGAGAGAGGAAGCAGACTTTTATATGCTGATTTAAAGATGTTTATTGGTTTTATATAATGCATCTGAACTTCAATAATTTTAAGTTTTGTTCGACGTTTTAAATACGTTTTTTCTTTTATTCGCCGTTGATTGTGAAATGTAAATGAATTAAGAGATTCTTCATTTTATTTGCTTTCTTATAAGGTATCATTTGGATTTGTAACAACGTCATACAGATACTTTTAGGTTGGGTTTGACCTAACTGTCATAGAACTTTCACGATGGATCAGAGGATTTTTGTTTGCGTCTCGTTGCTACATAACTGCGATCCACATTTCGGAGCTGCGAGTGATCTATAAAATTGTTGGTCAAATTCCCTTATTGCAGTGGAGGCGCCAGGGGGGGGGCTTGAGCCCCCCAAATCAGCCAAGCCCCCTCAGCCCCCCAATATTGTTACCTACATATATTCATAAAATATGGAAAACACATGGAAATATGGAAAAATATGGAAATATTAATCAGAGTATGAGTTTCCAATGAAAACTGCATTGAAAACGCAGTTTAAAATAGCACACCTTTCTGAAATGTACCTTGGTATTTACATTATTATAATTTACCATCCATACTTCATATTGATGGCATTTTGGTAAGCCCCTTCACAGTTTACCTCAGCCCCCCAACGAAAATATTCTGGCGCCACCTTATTGGGTAAGATAAGAGCAGCTCAAGCGTTGACGGAGGGTGCTGTTCACTAACTACTTTTCTCTAGTCTATCAGGTGAAAATTATACCCTTGTGCAACGTTGCAGGAATGAGCTACAACGCATAAATTAACACACTTGTGTAGTACCACAGTTGGGAACATGCGAACGATTCGAGGTCAATGGTTATCAAGTGGATTGTAATTTTTAGGTTTTTTGAAATAATTTGCATATTCACATGAATTTCGAAATTTTGGCTAATAAAATGTTTAAAGCAGGTTACACTAATTATCAACTACTTTTATTATCTAATAATTTCAACGACACAAACTGACTGTTCGAATAATTCATAATATTATGTAATATAAATCATTAACCTTTGTTTACGCACACAAATATGTATATATACACGTATATAATTTTATAAGATCTATATGACGTTCTATAAAGGTATAGTTTTCTCAACGTATATGTTTTTTGTTTTGTTTTTTTAATTTCGCACAAAGCTACTCGAAGGCTATCTGTGCTAGCTGTCCCTAATTTAGCAGTGTAAGACTAGAGGGAAGGCAGCTAGTCATCACCACCCACCGCCAACTCTTGGGCTATTCTTTTACCAACGAATAGTGGGATTGACCGTAACTTTATAACGCCCCCACGGCCGAAAGAGCGAGCATGTTTGACGCGACGGGGATGCGAACCCGCGACCCTCAGATTACGAGTCGCACGCCTTAACACGCTTGGCCATGCCGGGCCTGTATATGTTTTACTTTATATCATTAATGGACTATGGTAGAAACCACTAAGGATATAAATATGTAAGTTATAGGCATATCAGAACATCGATGCAATAATAAACAAATATTTACAAAGCTACATAATTGACGATCTGTGCTGTGCCTATCACAGGTATCGTTAGTTGGTTTTTAATGTTATAAGAATTCAGGCTTGTCACTGCGGACGAGAGATGCAGTTTTTGTCCTTATAAAATTGTGTGCATCATGTATATACGAAGGTTTTAACGTATCTCCAAAACACATTGGTAGATAATGATGGACTGTTCAGGAAAAGTGCGTATTTAATTATTCATCAGTGATTAACTTACTTCCTGTAGGTTACTAAAGTTATCGAAAACTTATATATTAGAGACTATAAAACAAGAGAACTCAGCCTTTCAACAATTATAAAAATGTCTAAAACTTTATCGTTGTATCTTTTCCACATAGTTTGAACTATTGATGTATTCTTGTAGTATCAAAATGAAAGCTCACATAGCTGAGATGATGCACGTAATAACGAAATAATAGTCTCTGAATTTTGTTTTAATGATAATGGCGGTATGGTGCACGTACAATGTTATTACATTATCATAGTCCATTAATTTAATAAGTTATAATCCTGTATACTGCCTCAACGGAAATCATTTTCATTTTAGACTACGTTTCCATTAATGCAGTAGATAAAATAAGAGGCACCTAGAATCCAGGTGGAGGACACTACGTAACAGACGTATTGTGTGTTAGGAATTATCAAGTGTCTTTTAAATAATCAAATAGTGAATTTCGAATGCTACGTAGCTAACTACAAAATGGTATATAGCCGTGTCTATTTCATGTTGTTTTAACCCTGATGTTACGGTAACTGGTTATTGCGCACGTTAACCAATGTTTAATAACGAAGTTTACCTAATAAACATGGCCATGTGTACATTATCTTGTAGGAATTATGTGTATTAGATATCAGTACAGTTGTTTCATAGGTTCTTAATTGAAGTACGTTCTCCAAGCATATTAGTTATTGTGGAAACTTTCCGTTTATGCACGTTCACATAAAGGTTTAGGTAGACTAGTAAGTAGGTGCATGTATATACAGGTTTAAATCGACTAGTAAGTAGGTGCACGTACGTAAAGGTTTAGGTAGACTTGTCAGTAGGAGCATGCATGTTTTTAAGTACGATACTAACGTTCATCAACATTTTGATTTTTCTATTACATAATAGTCACAATCCAGATTATTACTTACTATTACATAATAGTCACAATCCAGATTATTACTTACTATTACATAATAGTCACAATCCAGATTATTACTTACTATTACATAATAGTCACAATCCAGATTATTACTTACTATTACATAACAGTTACAATCCAGATTATTACTTACTTTTGTTACAACTCAGTAAGTTGAACTGTTGTTTGTAGTTTAAAACATTAAATTTACTAAGTGTAGCACAGAACTGGTGTGATACTCTAGTAAAACCTGAATTTATTAGGTATTTGTCACATATCTAAAACCACGCCTTCAAACCAGACGTGAAAACACTGCGTTTGTTATGTAGTACATGTGCTAACGCAGTATGCTTCGTTATGATAAGATAGGTGGATATAATTGTCACTCAATGTGCTGAGAACTTCTCTGTTATTCATGTCCGAAACAAACGAACAAAGGATGTGTGTGTTTTTGTTTGTTTTTTTCATTTAGCAAAGCCACATCAGGCTATCTGCTGAGTCCACCAAAAGGAATTGAATTTTAGAGTTCTAAATTCGTAGACTTGCCGCTGTACCAGCAGGGCACCCATCCAAGGCTGCTCAAGGGTTATGTATTCGAAATTGTCACTATTTTGGGGTCGATAAACTAGAGGAAAGGAAGCAAGTCAAAACTATCCACTTAACTATTTTTATCTGCCCGACTAATGAGATTTGACCGTCACTCTTATAACACCATTAAGGCCTTAAATAGCACAGCAACGGGACGCGAAGCATTGATCATCGGAAAGCTAAGTACGTCAAATATTAAGGAGAAAGCCTACTAGATTGGAAAATATTAATGTGTGTGTATATATATATATATATATTTGATTGATGGTAGTTCAGATAAAGAGCCAGGCGTGACCTATGACCATTGTATGGGATGGTGAATTCGAGAGTATATTGGATAAGTTATTGGTTTGTTTCTTGGCTCGTTTGTGTGTAATTTCACGCAAAGCTACACGACGGCTATCTGCACTAGTCGTCCGTAATTTAGTAGTGTAAGACTAAAGGGAAGGCAGCTAGTCATCACCACCCACCGCCAACTCATAGGCTACTCTTTTTACCAACGAATAGTGGGATTGACTGTAACATTATAACGCCCTCACGGCTGAAAGGGCGAGCATGTTTGGTCTGACAGGAATTCGAACCCGCGACCCTCGGATTATAAGTGGAGACCCTTAAACACCTGTCCATGCCGGGCGCCTTTATAATACTTGCTCAATCATTCCTGTCGAGGGTCGAACCAAGGATATTTAGATTAGAAGTTCAATGCGCTATCTACTGCGCTACAAGGACTTTTTCTTGGCTTGATCGCCTCAAATTTTTAAATCGATTTTATTATTGTTTTACCAATATTTTATGCATTGCTGAAATCCGAGGTCGTTCTGACAGTAATGGTGTTTTTTAACCAAGCTTCATAATTCAGATCCTGGTTCCAACTTTTCCAAAGTTGAAGGAGAATAAACGAATCTTATAATTTAGATAACTTTAAAATAAATATATAATTAGATGATGGAAGTCGTTAGTTAGCTTGAGAAGAGAACGACATTTCAGGAGTTTTACCCCTTTAGCACCGGACCTGGTTTTATTACGTTTATAGTTGAAATGAGCAGCTTTAAACAAATCTTTCGAATGATAATTTTAAATGTAGGACGTTGTGGGCTTGAGTGGCTCCCTCTAATGTTAGTGTCACATACATATATATACATTCCTCACACATAAGACTTACCTGTGGGCCCGTCATGGCCAAGCGCGTTAAGGCGTTCGACTCGTAATCCGAGGGTCACGGGTTCGAATCCCGGTCGCACCAAACATGCTTGCCCTTTCAACCGTGGGGGCGTCATAATGTGACGGTCAATCCCACTGTTCGTTGGCAAAAAGAGTAGCCTATGAGTTGGCGGTGGGTGGTGATGACTAGCTGCCTTCCCTCTAGTCTTACGCTGCTAAATTAGGGACGGCTAGCGCAGATAGACCTCGAATAGCTTTGTACGAAATTTAAAAAACAAACATACAAAACTGACTGTGATATTAGATATATTCCTATCGCTAATAAGGCCTTATTTCGGCAGATATTTGTAGTTTATAAGTTAGTTTTAATTGTTTATTACTGTCTGGAAAACGCTTTAAAACTTCATCCAAGAAACGAAGGATGCTCTTCTTTTTTTTTTTTTTTTACTTTAAAAATTAAAATTATATATAGTACAACCAAAATAATATATATATAGAAAACCCAAGTAATCGTGAGTGTTTCTAACGGACGTCAAGCGTCGAATAACTTTGGTACACATAATACATATTCCAAGTCGTTATAGTAAATAATCCATAAAATGAACGCCATTCTTCTGTAAGTTTAGGATACCTGCAGGCTTAAAATGAAATCATATTTGGTTGATTTTTATCTACATCCGGAAGGTTATAATAATGCAGAGGAAACACACATCATATGCACGTGCACCTGCATGCTTGAAGGACTGTTGCGTATGTTCCAAACTTTCCGCAGGTGGCAAACATTCTGCTATAATTTGAGAGAAGCTTGTATGTGTGTTGTTTGTACTCTTAACTCCTTTAAAGCCTTTTGCACTTGCATTTGTCAAGTACTGTTTAATCTACTAAAAACGATTCACAATGTGTGTGTGTGGTGTAGCCACAAAGAGTAGAGATGGAATTGTCCAAGCTTCCTCGTTCATTACAAGGGTATATATAAGTCTGAGCACTTTCAGCTATTACTGTTCTATTTAGGATAAAAACAGAAACATTAGGCAACCTGATAACTGGTAAAACGATAATACTACAATTGGATTTCGTTTTCAAATTCCATCAGTCATTTGAGGGACTTCTTTTTCACGCATTGTTTGTACGCATACTTTCAAAAAGGAAAAAAAAGACCTATGCAGGCGAGATGTTTTGAAAATACATTTTACTTACAGCTTTTCGATAACAACAACAACAAACTAACCAACTAATATTTACAATAAAATATTTAAATAATTCCAGTGGATATTAATAATTTTGTTTGATCTACTTTCAGTATCTGTATTTTCACTTGCATATTTTAGAAAAACAAGGAACGTTCATAAACCTCTCACTACGAATCCCACTGGTACATCTATTAGTATGATAAATTTAATCCACCTAGATGCATAAACGCTAAATGTAATATACGTACATGCAGTCACGTACACGAAAAGTATACCATATGTTGTAGCTTTTTATTGTTGGTGGTGCTGTTTGTAACACCTTGAGTGCCATCAACCATTAAAGCAAACTTGTCAAAGAAAACCACATTCACATCACCCCAGGCTCTTAATGAAATAATGGAGATGTTCAGCCATCAAATACTGAGGATCTTCCTCTTCCAGGAGCTTCATTAACTGCAGGAAGTTCCCCTCCGTATCAGTATGTCTACGTAATGCTAAACCTTGACGCAGTAAGAAACGTAAACTTCTGAATATTTTGGCGCAGACTTCTTTTGTATTCTTCCTGCTGCTTCTTTTTTCCATCATGTAGCTGGACAGTCACTGGAGTTACATCAAGTGAACCTTCTGGAGATATAGCGAATCTGTGCTGAGAGGAGAACTGGTGTTTGTTGAATTTCTGTTTTGCTTTTTTCCAGTTGCTAAAACCGGTAGATATGAAGGTATACTCCACTGGCCTCTCCAATTTCCCTGTAAAAAGGCCTCTATTTTCCGCCTTGGCACAATGAAAACATATGACTTTTTGAGTCTAATTGTCGAAGTGCAGCCATGGGAACTCATCAAACCACTTGCCCAGGAAGTTGATATTTTGAGATTTTGCTTTCTGTCATGGTATTAGTTGTGCATCTGGATGATATGGCTTTCCACACTGTATCCGTGGAATGTCAGATTTTTCATTACTGCACAAACTTGTTTCACAACTATCTGGTGGTTCATGATGTGCAATAGTTGCACAAGTATTTTCAGACTCGTCCTCTGATGAACATGGTATTTCCTCTGTATAACAAGTTTCTATTCCTTTGCTTGATGTTGTTGGATTATCTACGTCTACATTGTCACTTGTAGTACCAGTAACTGGCTTGTAGAACTGTCTAATATTGGAAAGTTTTAGACGCTTGCTTGTCATAATTGAAAATTGTTTCCCAGATGACTCAACAGGCTAAAATACAGTCTTTATTGAAAAACTCTAACGTACAACGAACGAAGATATAACAGAATGGATGTAGGACTGAACTGTACAATGTATTTAAGTCGAACGCGCGAACCTCACAGTGACTACCGAGCCGACTGACCGCCTGGGCATCGCTGGGACAATAATGTGTGCTAGTTACAACACAAGTAATTGCAAGTTTCTCGAAAATACTTAAAGAATCACAAATATATTATATTACTGTTACAGCTAATCAAACACGTTGTGATATAATGTCCATAAGCACGTCTATTAAATAAAAACCTAAACAAAAACTACCAATACAATTAGAGTAGAGGCTTCAGGTCGTTGAAATCGCTCCTTTTGTGTTCTAATTAGACAAGAAAATACAATATTTTTACTATCTATGATAAGATAATATATTGTTCTTTTACCATAAAGCACCAGCATTTTATTAGAGGGCTGTGATAATCTGAAATTTCATGGATTAATGAGGACCACAAACACAGATCTAATGAGCTCTGTTGTAAAATCGAGGCTCAGACTAAAGGGAGCGGAGGGGGGTGATGTAGGGCGCGTCTGGATCCGAGCGGCCCGAACCTATCGTTAACTGTACACTAAACGTACAATATGGTCAGCAGCTTCGGCAGCTAAGGAGAGTAAGGCGTTCCACAATAAAACCGGCTAGACATGCATAAGAACAAATGGCGTAGGAAAACCGCACAATATACACATAAGATTGATGCAGCTACAAGCTACAAATAGCCTGCCAGGTCTAGATCACAGGAGTTTACGCTTGGGAGTAATATTTTCGAATTTCATGCACTTTTCAATCTGCTGTGATGAAATTTTTACTTAATGTTACACTACATACAAGACGTAGGTAGATTCTGTGATAGTGCTTACAAACCTTGCATGTATACTTAGGCCTACTGACTGATACTTACGAACTAGATCGAAAAGCTTAGAAGCACGCCTATATTAAAGATGTACATTTCGGCTACTAAAAAAGCCTACATCTAGGCCTAATTATGTAATTCGATTGGTAAGAACACGAGAATCACAAGAAAAACACACAATTTGTAGGCCTGTGATGCAATAAAACAATTCAACAGACCAAACTGTAGGGGGGATAATTGTATGCACCATACCCCCACCTAAAGTGAAGGGGGGATGTATTTCAGGTTGTAAGTCTGTAGACTTACTGCTGCCCCACCAGGAAACTTATTTAGTTGGGAGTATTGACAACTTCGGTAAGATATAGGTCAAACAGTGGGAGAAAACTAGCAATCGATTTTTTAAAACTAAATCAAAACCATATAAGGATGAACTTGGAACTACAGAGCCGTCCAGAAAGAAACTTGCAACAAGTCGTAATCCAACGGTACACGGTAAGGACAGTGTGCCATCTTATAAAGGTGAGAATCCACGAACACACTGGGTATTGCCTAAAGTCACCCGCGTGTCTTAGGCATAATCTTAGAAAAAGTGACACAAGTTGCTTTCATATCAAATCTATGCAACCGTTGCAACTGAAGAAAGAAACTGACATTCATGCTATTATGGACGCAGTGCCTATGGATTTCTGTGCCATGAGACTGTTGAAACAGTCACTGGGAAACCGCCATCTTCACACAGTTGGTAATTTATGGGAAATTTTCATGAAAGATGGGTGTGATGTAATAACTTGATGACGGAGACCTTTGCAATGGAAACTATACTGCAGAAGTATTACAAAGATTCATGGTTTTCGACAGAGCATGATTGTACGCGAAGACATGAACTGTAACGACATGGTGATATACCAAAATCGTTTTAAGTATTCAACCCCTATATTAAACGTTTTGAACAATAATATTTTTTCATTTTTGTGTGGGTGAACATTCAGTATTGTCCAATACAATAAACACCTTAATCACTATTATTTTAAAACTCAGAACAACGTTGAAGCTTCAAAGAGTCAATACGCACCTATTATATATGTATATTATCAATAACATTTTACTTGTGGTTTTTAATTACACATTTGGCTGTTTTATTCGCAGATTTGCCTGCAATATATTATTTAAGACTGTATTTAATTAAAATCCCGGCATGGCCAGGTGGTTAAGGCGCTTGACTCATAATCTGAGAGTAGCGGGTTCCAACCCCCGTCACACCAAACGTATTCGCCCTTTCAGCCGTGGGGGCGATATAGAGTGACGCTCAATCCTACTATTCGTTGGTAAAGGCGTAGCCCAAGAGTTGGCAGTGGGTGGTGATGACTAGCTGCCTTCCACTGCAAAATTAGGGACGGCTAGCACATGTAGCCCTCGTGAAGCTTTGCGAAAAATTCAAAACAAACTAAAACAATACACTACTAAATTAGGTAAGGCTATCGCAGACAGCCCTCGTGTAGCTTTGCACGAAATTCAAAAAATAAACGAACCAACTTAATTGAAGTGAGTCATTTATTTGCCCTTCAAGCAAATATATAACTGTTTATTTAAACATAACAACTCTTATTCAATAGCTTGAGGTTAATAACTGTGTCCCTGCACAGAGACAAACTGTTTTTATATTATTTCTTATTATTATTCCAAACATATTTTAATCGACCACTATTCCTTCACTTCTGTACAGACTCACTTGAAACTTACTGTGGTCAAATATGTCGAAATACGTTTCATTTTTTAAATTGTTATTCAGTTTGTCATTTAAGGATTTTATGGGGTCAAATGTCAAAAAATCACAAAATGCTTATTTTGGGCCTCTGTGCGGTTATATTTATAGCGATCAATTTACATGCGCCCTACACATGAAGACGGACACATGCACACAATTTTTAGATTGGCCAATTTTAAGTGTTTTTAAGTAGAGAGGTCGGAGCTCACACACACACAAAAAGCATACTGTTAGGGGTTTGAGTCAATTACTTAGCTATATACTGACCGGTTTATATGGTATTTGGTACAAAGATATTTTAATACAGGTCTCGCGCATTAAAAAACAGAAATTGGCCATTGTTAGTAATTATGGGAGTTAAATGAAGATGTCACAAAAATATAATTTTAGGGTTTTTGACAATCACTCCGCTGTATTTGGGTCAATCTACATAGGAGTTGGCAAAAATATACTTTTTTATAAAGATTCCAAGCAATTATATAGATTTTTTAATTTTGCTTTTTTTCCCACGGTTTTTCTGGAGTCGGAAATGGCCATGTTGGCAGAAACGTGTTGAATTCTTTAGTGAACATTGGCCTCTTTAAATTAAAACATGTTTTTAAAACAAAACCCGAATATTATGAAGATAAGATTAAACTCCTCTTTGGTTTGTTGCTGTTTTCTATCATACACTTCAACCTTATTATGACCCGAAACGTCAAAATTCTATAATCACTTGAAAGTGCTTGCTAACTGACTGGCAGCAACACACGTGACTAGAAACATCGGAATAACAAAACTAATGGACTGAAGTCTGTTTGAATGGTTATTTTTACTGTTCATACATTCAAAAATTGGCTTTTTTTATACTTTCGAATAACTTACTTACAAACAAACCAATAACAGTTAGATCAAAATTTCGCTGCAATTCTATTGTAATAAGGCTCTTAACTTTCTATTGGCAACCGTCCTCTACTACATTTCTCAAGTGCTTTTAATGTTGTTTAACATATTAATGTTCTTTCTAGCCGTCAGACGACTCTATTGGCGAACGTCCAGTAACACAGTTGTTAAGTACTTTGTACGTGTTCAACAATCACTGTCCTAGATATTGGGTGACACTACTGGTGACTGTCATGTAATACAGTTGTATGCATTCAACAATCACTGTTCTAAATGTTGGGTGACACTACTGGTGAGTGTCATGCAACATAGTTGTCAAGCACTTTGTACGTGTTCAACAATCACTGTCCTAGATGCTGAGTGACACTACTGGTGACTGTCATGTAATACAGTTGTATGTATTCCAAAATCACTGTTCTAAATGTTGGGTGACACTACTGGTGACTGTCATGCAACATAGTTGTCACGCACTTTGTACGTGTTCAACAATCACTGTCCTAGATGCTGAGTGACACTACTGGTGACTGTCATGTAACACAGTTGTATGTATTCAACAATCATTGTTCTAAATGTTGGGTGACACTACTGGTGACTGTCACGCAACACAGTTGTCAAGTACCTTGTATTTGTTCAACACATCACTGTCCTAAATGCTGGATGACACTACTGGTGACTTTTCTGTGACGTACTTGTCAAGGGCTTTGTATGTGTTCTTGATATCAGTGTCCTAAATGTTGGATGACACTTCTGGTGACAGTTCTGTGACGTAGTTGTCAAGGCCTTTGTGTGCAACACATCACTGTCCTAAATGTTCGACGAGATACATATCTGTGATGCTGTAGAGATATTTTTCATGTGATATTACGCAATCCCTAGTACACTTATCATTAATCACAACTATTTTCTGAAGTTGGTTAGGATGGTTTTGTTTGTTTGTTTTGAAATTCGCGCAAAGCTACACAAGGGCTACCTGTGCTAGCCGTCCCAAATTTAGCAGTGTAAGACTAGAGGGAAGACAGCTAGTCAGCACCACCCGCCGCCAACTCTTGGGCTACTCTTTTATCAACGAATAGTGGAATTTACCGTCACATTTTAACGCGCCTACAGCTGAAGGGGCGAGCATGCTTTATGCGACGGGGATTCGAACCCGCGACGCTCAGATTACGAGTCGAGCGCCTCAACCACCTGGCCATGCCAGGCCTATCTAAAAGAAAATCAGTATTTTTAGAATATAAAATGCAAATGAATTTTTTGCAAGAATTAAAAAAATAAAAAGTGGGAAAGAACGCAATATAAAAATGAAAATATGTTGTTATTAAAAGTAGGGTTAAATAGTTATCGATTGAGCAAGTAAAATAATAATAAAAATATTTATCATCGAATAAAGCCTTGCTCTGAATAAGTACAATCTTTATAGCTTCTTTTTTAATATCAATTCTGATTTATTTTGAATATAAAACATCAGAGATATTGCTGTGTGATCTGATAAACCGAAGGTAAAAAAAGTAGGCCTAGTTAAATAAAGCTCTCTAATGAAATAAAATCATTCAATGACGTAAATAAACTCACTCAAAGACGTTCATTTTTAACACTTATTAGAATGTATTCACGATTTCATCTTAAATTTTTTTTGGCCTAGTGGGTAGAGCACAAACTTGCAACAAGCTTTCGAGGCTCCTCACCCAATACGTCAGCATTTTCGGCTGTTGAAACGTTTTGATGTTCGGTCAATCCCATTTTTCTTTAGTAAAGAGTAGCACAAGAATTGGTTATGGATGGTGTTGACTAGCGCAGATACCTCTTGAGTAACTTTGCGTGAAATTCAACGACGTCAAAAAACTTAAGATTATTTTCTGCTGCTTTTGTTTTTACAACCTATTTTTAGTTATATTTTTGTTATCATAATTACCAGAATACTTTAAGCCACCACTTAACGTGTTTAATTCTGCTTTGTTTTCTTGGTCCTTGGCTGGATTCCACGTTTGCATCATGGTTACCTTGGCCCATAAGAACGTAAAGCATGTAAAACAATCCTTACTTAAAAATATTTGCAAAAACTGAATGTTTGCTATCACAAAAAATATAAACTTATAATTACTAATTTTAAAATTATAATTAAAAATTATAAAATCATATGCATCTTTTTCAAAGATTATATTTTATATTTTATTTTTACACGAGCTAATCCTCGGGGGTCCGGCATTGCCAGGTGGGTTAAAGCGTTCGACTCGTAATCTGAGGACTACAGGTTCGAATCCCCGTCGCACCAAACATGCTCGCCCTTTCAGCCATGGGGACATTATAATGTGACGGTCAGTCCCACTCTTCGTTGGTAAAAGAGTAGCCCAAGAGTTGGCGGTGGGTGGTGATCACTAACTGCCTTCCCTTTAATCTTATACTGCTAAATTAGGGACGGCTAGCGCAGATAGCCCTCGTGTAGCTTTGCGCGAAATTAAACAAAAAAAACAAACAACTTAGTCCTCGAAATGTTTATTTTATATATTTTTTAAATTTGCTATGCGGGATGAAAAGGACAAGCGCTCGTAACCAATTTTACAACATCTATCTCGGTGTGCAATGCCGTAACTTGTAGGCTGTGTTGAACATTAGCTGTGATTCATGGGAATACCGAGTTATTTAGAGAGTACCTTGTCACACGTGACTTTTTCTTTCTTTCGAAGAAAGACTGGTCTACTTGTACATTTATACTAACCTTCGAAGATATATTCAGACCCTGTCCTTGGTCCTATTTATGACGATTGCTTCTAAAAAATGGCGACTAACTTTAGAGAGGTAAATATTACCTACTAATGTGGTAATTAGATGAAAGCAGTTTTTCGGATTGGCGTATTTGTTGTAAATTAAAAACACTTCACAAACTGTTTGTGTGTTTTGAATTTCGCGCAAAACTACTCAAGGGCTATCTGCGCTAGCTGTCCCTAATTTAGCAGTGTAAGATTAGAGGGAAGGCAGCTAGTCATCACCATTCACCGCCAACTCTTGGGCTACTCTTTTACCAACGAAGAGTGGGATTGACCGTCACATTATAACGCTCCCACGGCTAAAAGGGCGAGCATGTTTGGTGCGACGGGAATTCGAACTCGCGACCCTCAGATTACGAGTCGAACGCCTTAACCCACCTGGCCATGTTGGGCCTGACACCTTAACCCACCTGGCCATTTACTTGTTTGTTGAATTCAAAGGCATATTAGAGAATGTTTGGTAATCCAATTTATGAACCTGTACCTAGACAATACGTTTTAAAGAGTGCCAACCAGATTTCGAATGATTAAGATACAGATGCATGTTAAAAAATCTCATCTAAAGTACATTAACATCTGCCACACGAGTTAACCCGCTTCATGATGTGAATAAAAAAAACAAAAAACAACGCTGTTCCTGAGAGATCTGGGTTATCTTGGTTAGACAAAAGAAAACATTTGACACTATTTTGGAGGTCTAGGTCTCCGAGCCGGACCCGTCACCTGACTCGAGACCGCGCGAGCCAACAGGGAGAAGCTAGCATGCAAGTGTCAAGTAAAATGATTGTAACAATGAAATATGCTTGAAATGTTCTAGATGTGGTTGTGAAGGTGATGGTTTAAGACTTGCGATTAAGTGGGTTCATGCTGGATGAGAAATGAACTTATTCGAATATATCCTAATTGGTTTGACATGTCACTCGAATCGGAGATTCGTCAGTTGGTTACCTTACACCGAAACAAACAAAAAAATGAGCACATAGTACCATTATCTTCAAAGAGATAGACTGGAATCACATATAAGAAACCATTAGTTTCAATATTATGTGCAACTAATATTACAGTAAAGAATGAAAGTCTAATGTTGAAGCAGATGCATAACAAGATGGTGCCTCTAGGGATTCTAAAACTAAAAATTATATTTCTATTATGAGGAATAAATATAAGAAGGATGATAAAATGTCCAGTATGGTACAGTCACAATGTAATCAACAATACCTTTCATCATATTTTCTTGCATGATGTTATAAAAACACGTAGGTCCAAGAAGTATTGATAAAAATGAAATACAAACCCCATTACCCGAGCGCTTTCGAAAGGTGGGTATTTCTTCTTCAGGGGCAAACTGAAGAAGGAAGGTCCATCTTTCAAAAGCGCTAGAGTTATATGGTTTCTATCTCATCGTATTTTCTTTAATATCAGGTGTTTTTTGTTTTTCATTTTAGAAGCTGTGTTGAGTTTCATTCAACGAGATTTATCAAACTAACTCTAAATCACCGGTTTCCGGAATAATGCATTAAATATAATATGAGAACAGCGTTTACAGAGCAGTGATTAAAATGTATCTCATCTTCATAATATCAATATTTATGCATTTGTTTTCTATGTTAACGCCTTCAGAGAAAAATATCTTAATATTAGTGCACCATGGTCAACATATTTAATATCTCATTTCTACCAAAAGCACAAGTGAAAATGTTCCGTCTTCGCTTTCATGAATATCTGTCATGTTTTTATATTTTTTTTTGGTTAACAAATAAAAAAATTGAGTTAATTTCTTAACTCTGTTAACCGCAAGCTAAAATACTGTCAACACTTTGTAGTTATGAATATAGTTCCTGATATATTGGTTCATGGGAACCACTAAATTTGTCTCGCCTTAGTTATTCACTGAACTGGGTGAGTTACCAATAACACAATTTGTGCTCTCCATTAGAAAATACTGTTGAAACACGAAATATGTTACGGATAGCAACAGTGATATTTTCTAGTGAGAAATCAGGTGATGGCTTAAGAATTGTTGACAATGCGAGTGACAACGTAGATGGCGCATACCCTGGAGAGGAGAAGCGTTTATATATACCATCATATTTTTGTTTGTTTAATAATATGTTTATTTAAGTTATTTAAAGTATACTTTTGTTCAGATGTCCGAGTCAATGTTTCATTAGACAGAACTTGATGTCTTGAACTTCAGCTTAAAACCGAAGTTTCGTAAATAAAGGTTGGAAACTTGTATTCAGTCTCTTCCTTGTAATTCAAACTCACTCAAGGGCAGACTAATTCAGGGTTCGTTTGTTTTTTAATCAGTGACTGTTGAATCCACTTGTAAGTTGCACACGTTATTCGGTGAACACGAGAACATCACAGATAAAGTGTTCAAAGTTTTATACACAAGAATATAAGAAAGAACAATATAATCGTTATTTCCAGAAGAATGCAACTTCAATGTGTTACCTTGTCACTTTGCTCTTATAGAAGTTTTATAAATTCAAATGTTAGAAAAACTAAACACTCACAATAATTTCACATTTTTATTTTTGTATCATCTTGAAAATCCAAAGAAAATCAATTAAAGAGATTAGTATTAATATTAATACTTAGTTATAAAATATACTAATATAAACCATTCTTAATAATAGTGTTTATGTTGTGCAATTCCACGTATAATTTAATGGTAAATATGAATGGTCGTTTACGTTACTTGTGAAACCACACTCGAGAGATATGTGTATATGTGTTATAATATTATGCAAGATACCCGGATGTTAACTGAGTTTAGAAACTTGGTCATTTTTATCGTCTGACAGCTGATCCGACTACATTTTTTTTTAGCAAATACTGTTTATCTATCAATAACTTGTTTGTTAAAGGCGCATATTTTGTCGGGAATTTTAGTATACACGTGCTGCTACCTGGAGATCGAAAGGAGCACAATGAACATGTGATAGATATTACACAATCGGGCTTTGGCTTGGAAAGAGAATGCAATATTAAGGAAGTTATATCTAATCAATCAACATCTTGTAACCAAGAGTGATGTAAGACTTGATTCACAGTTGCTCGTCTAGTGACGTCAGGTTCCAGAATGTGACGAATCAGCTCCTCGCACCTTGTAGTACAGGTAACCCCTGAGGGTATCTTTATTCGTCTCTGGAGCTGCACCTGGATCATCTTCTTGACGTTGGAATCATCAAACGGCATCGTTCCAGTTATCATGATGAACAGTATACAGCCTAAACTCCAGACGTCGTACATCTTGGGGTTGTAGGGTGTGCCTTGGAGAACTTCAGGGCAGCGTAGGCGGCACTGCCGCAGTAGGTCTCACTCAGGACCCTTCTTCCCGTAGTAGGATCAACTTGTAATGAGAAACAGTAAAGTATGAAATTGTCTGTCTATCTGTATTTGTTTTCTTTTCACTGTAAGAACAGCAACAAATCGATCGTGAAATATCCTTAATATTACGACAGGTACGTCATTCGAAGGGGAAGTAAAGGTCGTCAGCATTTCAATGTGGCCCAAATGGCAATTTTAAAGACCTATGTAATCAGGCCTTATCAACACGTATATTTAAATTGCGCCATAGCGCAAGGCCTTTAGCTCAACTGGGAAGCCCATGCGACATCTGACTTCTTTGTTCTTACCCTCTCAAGCCTTTTGTAAGATGACACTACCATGTCTAAATATCTAACAGGAACAGAACTGTTCTTGTTCTGACAAAACCCATTCAAACAACCCACCAGGTTTAGAAAACTGTTTTCACTGTAGGAAACAAGTAAAGAAAAAGCAGTATGGACCTTAATACAAACTATTCTGTAGGCCAATCACCCTGTTAGAAAGTATAGTTGTACGCTCCATTCTTACCACTAAACATAAACTGAAATGAAGAACAAGTTTCCTTGAAACTTTTAAATAGCTATCTAACTGTCTTTTTTTTACAAGAGAATACAATTATAGAGATGCTAACATATCATCGTATGATAACTTTTCCATCATAGGCATCATCCTAGTAGCCTTTCTCTGAACCTTTATACACAATTTAAAGCTATTTCTAAGGTAAGGAATTCAAGGCTGTTTTTTTTTACATCAATATAACCCTAAATTCAACTCTTTAATTTTTACATCGCTTCTTGTTGTATAATACAGGGTTGATGTTGTTTTAACAGTTTCAAAGTTCAACAATACACAAAATATCACTAAATTAAGCAAATATTATTCCAGTATAATTTTGGAATGTAACAGTGAGCAGTAATAGTAATTGTTGTAAATAGCACCTCGCTAGTACAGTGGTGAGTTTACGGATTTACAACCCTAAAATCAGGGGTGTGATTCCCCTCGGTGGGCTCAGCAGATAGCCCGATATGGCTTTACTATAAGAAAAACACGCACATAATTGTTGTAATGAAAGTCATATATAAATATATATTTTTCAGCACATTTCTCTCAGTTGTTTCAGTGCGCATTTTAAATTATTTCGTGTGAAAAGCATCTTTATAGGAAAACGTCTTGTTTTTTAAAAGGTAATTAACTATCGAGATAAATCACGAGAAACAAAAAATGTGTATTAAAATATCGGGTCGAAACACTATCTTCAACACTTAAACTTTCCTACACAAAAAAAACAACAACATGTGATCTTCAAGCGCCCTCTGGTGAAATTTTGTTTTCCTAAGATAGCAGTTCTCAAACTTAAGCTAATTACACTAAATGTTGTTGTACAAATAAATCAAACACAAAATATATATATCGGCATCACTGGACTGAACTGAAATATATTAGAACAGTTAACTCCTTTCTCTAGTTTGGTTTGCATTCTATAAAAGTTACCTGGCGGCTCACGAGGGTAGTAAGTTGGTAAGTTTGGGAACCTCTGATGTGGGACATATGTTTTCTAAAATATAATAATTTTTAGATATACCGATTTGCTTATAACCTTTCTGTAAATTCGATTACAACAGACTCGAGAAATATTACTAACCATTCTAATTCCCTTACATGAGCTGAAGTAGAACACCTAGCGATAACAAATCTAAACAACATTTACCAAAAGTGTTAGTTATTGTTGGGTGAGGATACTAAGTGTGTGATCAGAGAACAGTAATAATAATAAACCCCAGTACGTCAGAGGAACATGTTTACCAAGTTCTGTGCTTTTAACTGTTGTATGTGACCACGTCTCACTTTTAGATACCAAAAGTTGCAATGAAATTCATCTGTTTCAAAATCTTATATACGTTCAATAATTAAGTACCTGTTTAAAAAAAAAACAGTCAGTTTAGTCTGGTAAGTCAACAATCAGATTTTTTCCGTGGATGACCCTGTGACCTTGAAAACGCTGAAGGGAGTTTATAGTTTCCATAGAGGAAGAAGTAACCGAAAGAGAAAAAAACAACTGACTGCGTGATCGTCTATACGAAGGCAATAACAAATATAATCACAAATCTTATACAGTTTATCAACTTTGACATTCGTAAGACTAACCTACAATGTATAAAAGAATGAAACTATGAACAGTAAGCAGTAGCGAAATTGTTTAATAACGACACGAGCGTAATCCAATATAAAGCCGCGAAAACTAGGTTGTTTTGTTCGGTTATCGTACAGCTACCGTATGTTAGGCCTCGTAAGATGCACTATTTTTCTTTTAAAATACCTTCAAAAATCTCTGTGTCTTCCAAGACAAAAGAGGTAGGGTCAGTTAAGAGGTTAGCTATGGGTCTACTGAAAACAGTTTCTCATACAGATTGTAATCTCATTACATAAATTACAATTATTTTCAATAGCATAAAACATTTAACCAATACTGTCGATATACTGTAAAGAATACGATGTATTTGACTGTATTTACTCAGTAGGTTGAAAAAAGTCAAGGCTGTATCAAGGTGTTGGTTGGTGAGTCAAAATATTTTTTTCTTAGAATGGTCTTTCCAAGATTAGGGTTCGTCTTCCATGATGTAGCGTCTTACAAAGCGTAAAATACGGTAAATGTTTAGCTCTGTTTTACTTATCTGGTAAAAATAAGTAAATAATTATGTAATGTCCATTTGACAGGGGTAATAAAAACGA
Organism: Tachypleus tridentatus; assembly: GCF_004210375.1. Taxonomy (NCBI): domain Eukaryota; kingdom Metazoa; phylum Arthropoda; class Merostomata; order Xiphosura; family Limulidae; genus Tachypleus; species Tachypleus tridentatus. Next base: position 8,783,979 of record NC_134830.1, on the reverse strand, counting down.
CTTTCGGTTGAAATTACAAGAGAAAGGGGGATCGCATGACCATTTAAATATTCTAAAATGTGGTTTACAACTCAGCAACTATTAGTGTGAGGTAAGCTGGTCGTTTATATATCTCGTCTATTACTGTTAGTGTGAGGTAAGCTGGTCGTTTATATATCTCATCTATTACTGTTAGTGTGAGGTAAGCTGGTCGTTTATATATCTCCTTTATTACTGTTAGCGTGAAGTGAGCTGGTCGTTTATATATCTCGTCTATTACTGTTAGCGTGAGGTAAGCTGGTCGTTTATATATCTCGTCTATTACTGTTAGTGTGAGGTAAGCTGGTCGTTTATATATCTCGTCTATTACTGTTAGTGTGGGGTAAGCTGGTCGTTTATATATCTCGTCTATTACTGTTAGTGTGAGGTAAGCTGGTCGTTTATATATCTCGTCTATTACTGTTAGTGTGAAGTGAGCTGGTCGTTTATATATCTCGTCTATTACTGTTAGTGTGAAGTGAGCTGGTCGTTTATATATCTCGTCTATTACTGTTAGCGTGAGGTAAGCTGGTCGTTTATATATCTCATCTATTACTGTTAGTGTGAAGTGAGCTGGTCGTTTATATATCTCGTCTATTACTGTTAGTGTGAGGTAAGCTGGTCGTTTATATATCTCGTCTATTACTGTTAGTGTGAGGTAAGCTGGTCGTTTATATATCTCGTCTATTACTGTTAGTGTGAGGTAAGCTGGTCGTTTATATATCTCCCATTACTGTTAGCGTGAAGTGAGCTGGTCGTTTATATATCTCGTCTATTACTGTTAGTGTGAGGTAAGCTGGTCGTTTATATGTCTCATCTATTACTGTTAATGTGAGGTAAGCTGGTCGTTTATATATCTCATCTATTACTGTTAGTGTGAGGTAAGCTGGTCGTTTATATATATCGTCTATTACTGTTAGTGTGAAGTAAGCTGGTCGTTTATATATCTCGTCTATTACTGTTAGTGTGAAGTGAGCTGGTCGTTTATATATCTCGTCTATTACTGTTAGTGTGAGGTAAGCTGGTCGTTTATATATCTCGTCTATTACTGTTAGTGTGAGGTAAGCTGGTCGTTTATATATCTCGTCTATTACTGTTAGTGTGAGGTAAGCTGGTCGTTTATATATCTCGTCTATTACTGTTAGTGTGAGGTAAGCTGGTCGTTTATATATCTCCTCTATTACTGTTAGCATGAAGTGAGCTGGTCGTTTATATATCTCGTCTATTACTGTTAGTGTGAGGTAAGCTGGTCGTTTATATGTCTCATCTATTACTGTTAATGTGAGATAAGCTGGTCGTTTATATATCTCCTCTATTACTGTTAGCGTGAAGTGAGCTGGTCGTTTATATATCTCGTCTATTACTGTTAGTGTGACGTAAGCTGGTCGTTTATATGTCTCATCTATTACTGTTAATGTGAGGTAAGCTGGTCGTTTATATATCTCATCTATTACTGTTAGTGTGAGGTAAGCTGGTCGTTTATATATATCGTCCATTACTGTTAGTGTGAAGTGAGCTGGTCGTTTATATATCTCGTCTATTACTGTTAGTGTGAGGTAAGCTGGTCGTTTATATATCTCGTCTATTACTGTTAATGTGAGGTAAGCTGGTCGTTTATATATCTCGTCTATTACTGTTAGCGTGAGGTAAGCTGGTCGTTTATATATCTCATCTATTACTGTTAGTGTGAAGTGAGCTGGTCGTTTATATATCTCGTCTATTACTGTTAGTGTGAGGTAAGCTGGTCGTTTATATATCTCGTCTATTACTGTTAGTGTGAGGTAAGCTGGTCGTTTATATATCTCGTCTATTACTGTTAGTGTGAGGTAAGCTGGTCGTTTATATATCTCGTCTATTACTGTTAGTGTGAGGTAAGCTGGTCATTTATATATCTCGACTATTACTGTTAGTGTGAGGTAAGCTGGTCGTTTATATATCTCCTCTATTACTGTTAGTGTGAAGTGAGCTGGTCGTTTATATATCTCGTCTATTACTGTTAGTGTGAGGTAAGCTGGTCGTTTATATATCTCGTCTATTACTGTTAGTGTGAGGTAAGCTGGTCGTTTATATATCTCGTCTATTACTGTTAGTGTGAGGTAAGCTGGTCGTTTATATATCTCATCTATTACTGTTAGTGTGAGGTAAGCTGGTCGTATCACTCATTATTATCAGTGCGTGAGGTAAGATAAGGTCCTCCTTATTTTGTTCTTTTACGTTTTCACTACTTTAATAAACCTCATTTAAGAGAAAGTAAATCATTTAGGTTTTTGTGTAAACAAATGGACAACATTTTAAAGCCATCACACTCATGAACGTCCACAGGGGAGCACTCTCTCTCTTGAAATATTAGGAGCATTTCTTTATCCTATCCACCCATATATAAACCTTCGATTCAGACTTTGAGCTTCCTGGAGAAATTTCTGTGGACACTCATTCTCTGACACTCTAGTGTTAGCTGGAACCCCACGTTCGGGTGTGAGGTTCATACTTAATTTACCTACAGGGCTACCTTTTGCACTTTTAAATTCGTATCTTTTTACACCCTTCTCTCTGTTACAAGTATTCATATAAAACACACCACATCTGTGACTGCAAGTTAAGTCCATTAACTTCACCTTGTCGTTTTGAGTAAGAATAGTTTCACATTTCAAGTTTCCCCTTTAACCCCCCCCCCTAAACACATACATATAAAACATACCACATCTGCGACTAAAACCGAAGTCTGTTAACTTCACGTTGTCGTCTTGAGTGAGAAGAATATTTTCACATTTCAAGTCTCGGTGGGCTATCTGCATCTCGTGCAGGTACTGGACAGCGGTAACAAGCTGGTGAAAGTAACGGCGAACTTGCTCCTCTGGTAGGTTACGATGTTGCTAGTTAAATAAAAAGTTCGACTCTCTAAATCATGCGTACATATAAAGAATAAAACAAAAGCAGGTACGTGTGTGTTTTCTTATAGGAAATCCACATCGGGTTATCTGCTAAGCTATCACGGAGGGGAATCGAACTCCTGATTTTAGCGTTGTAAATCCGGAGACCTATCGGGGGACTAACAAACATAGAACAGCATGTTAACATTTATATGGATATTCCTTCTATGTTATACTTTTCTTTCCGACACACACACATTCTAAAAAAAGTGTAAAATATGTTGAGAGCCTACGTTCTACGTTGACCAAAAGACGTGATATTTATGTTCTTTTTTATTTGTTTATTTGGTTTCGAGTAAAGCTGTATTTGTTATGTCAAGTGTAAAAATATGTTGAGAACCTACGTTCTATGTTGACCGAAAAACGTGATGTTTATGTTCTTTTTTATTTGTTTATTTGTTTTAAAGTAAAGCTGTATTTGTTATGTCTACTGCGAGAATCGAACTCTGGATTTTAGCGGTGAAAGTCTTTAAATTTACTGCTGTATCACCGAGAGACAATGACAACGATATTCATGCAATTCGTCTGTCAACGTCACGCGATGAATTAACTTTGAAATCCCCCCCCAGTGGCATGTTTATGGATTCACACTGCTAGAAATCGGGTTTCGATACCCATGGTGGGCAAAGCACTGATAGTCCATTGTGTAGTGTTGTGCTTAATTCTAAACAAAAAACTAACAAATCAAAAGACTTCGAATGAAATTTACATCCACACTTAAAGTATAGAATGCATTAAGACGAACTATCGAATCACACGAAGAAAGTGAACGAATATACATTAGTATACCGACACACTTGTTATCTGTAAAACGTATTGTGACAAATCACAAGACACACTTTTCGGACATGATCTCCAACTCTCACAAAAGTTTCGTTATTTATTGTTACGTTTCTTGGTTAATTCACATACTTGATGTATACATCACTACTTCATTATTTCTTTCTGTATTAGTAACAATGCATTACGTAACCAGTAGCTCAGCGTTAAGCCTGAGTTTTTTAGTACGTTAAACATCGGGCCTGAAATGGCCAGGTGGTTAGCGCGCTTAACTCGCAACCCATGGATTACGGGCTTGAATCCCCTCCTACTAAACGTGCCTTCCATTTCAGCTGCGGGAACGTTATATTGTTGCAATAAATCCCATTATCTGTTGGTAAAAGAGTAGCCCAAGAGTTGGGGGTGGGTGGTGATGACTAGCTGCCTTCCCTCTAGTCTTACACTGCTAAATTAGGGACGGCTAGCACAGATAGCCCTCGAGTAGCTTTGTGCGAAATTCCAAAAACCAAACCAAACCAAACCAATCAGAACCAGCGAAAATTACGCAAGCTATCTACATAATTAAAAGAGTGGCGTGTCTGCGTGGTAAACATTATTAAATTAAGCAAAATTTTAATTAGGAGTAGGGAAGTACTGTCGACATTACCACATGCCTAAGGGAAGGGTGAGTCACGTCGATAGCACCACGTGTTGCATAGAGAAAGGTATTTTGGGTACGTATATGTTATCCCTCAGAGATCCATCACAGACAGAACGTATCTGTCATCCTTCAGAGCTCTATCACACATAGAACGTATCTGTCATCCCTCAGAGCTTCATCACAGTCAGAACGTATCTGTCATCCCTCAGAGCTCCGTCACAGACAGAACGTATCTGTCATCCCTCAGAGCTCCATCACAAACAGAACGTATCTGTCATCCCTCAGAGCTCCATCACAAACAGAACGTATCTGTCATCCCTCAGAGCTCCATCACAAACAGAATTTTTTATGTTTCGGTTTCGTTTGTGAAGTTCTTCATTTGTTTCTTAGCGCTTAAGGTACCGGTACCGTAACCCTACTGAGTTTTAACAATTAAAGTGCCGGTACCGTCACCCTACTGAATTTTAATAATTAAAGTGCCGGTACTTTCATCCTACTGAGTTTTACTAACTAAAGTTCCGGTATCGTCACCTAACTGAGTTTTAATAATTAAAATGCCGGTACAGTTACCCTACTGAGTTTTAATAATTAAAGTGCCCCCTATACCTAGGTTTTGAAAGGTACGGTAGATCTGGTGTTTCTTACTAAATAACGTTTCCCGCTGGCACAACGGTAAGTCTACGGATTTACAACGCTACAATTAAGAGTTCGATTTCCTTCGGTGGACTCTGCAGATAGCCCCATGTGGCTTTGCTATAACAAAACACACACGGATTATGCTCACTAGATAAGTCGACCAGTTTGTCGTTTCTGATAAGACCTTTAGGTTTGAAACGTCATTTTTAATAGAGATGTTTGTCGAGTATTACATGTTGTGGAATAGGTTTAACCTCGCAGTCATGTAGACACCCTACACGACCACTACATTCTTTCAGAACTCTACGTAACTTACATCTCACGTGGCTGGTCTGGGCAGATCATTAAACTGTTGTAATTGTTTTAAATACACAAAATCGTTCTTACGTATTATAAACAACCAATAAAATGTCTTTTACGCGAAGCACGAATTTTCTACATAGTGTGTGTGTATAAAAATGTGTGTATAACGAACAACTTGGTAAAATAAAATTAATAGGTCCTTGCGGTGGTACACACACATTTTTCAGTTTTGCGGTTTGTATGGGCGTTTTTTACCACTACTTCGCTTCTGTTGATGGGTCTTCACTAAATTTGGTTTGGTTTGTTTTGAATTTCGCGCAAAGTTACTCGAGGGCTATCTGCGTTAGCTTTCCCTATTTTAGCAGTGTAAGACTAGAGGGAAGGCAGCTAGTCATCACCACCCACCGCCAACTCTTGAGCTACTCTTTTACCAATGAATAGTGGGATTGACCGTAACATTATGATTCCCCCACGGCTGAAAGGACGAGCGTGTTTGGTGAAATGGGGATTCGAACACGCGACCTTCAGATTACGAGTCAAGTACCTTAACCACCTGGCCATGCCGGGCCACACTAAATTTGGCATGAAAGTTTGTTCAGCCCATAAAGAGTTACATACAAATTCTGTTTTGTAGTTTTTATGGGCGTTTTTTGCAATTACATATAAGGGTGTGTATGCTTTTCTTATAGCAAAACCACATTGGGCTATCTGCTGTGTCCACCGAGGGGAATCGAACCCCTAATTTTAGCATCATAAGTTCGAAGACTTACCACTATCCCAGTGGGGGACTACATGTAAGGGAAGCAACTTTTCACGTGCTAAGATAACTCTTCATTAATCGATCATGAATTTACATAACTTCCATTCAAGTGACAATACTTCAGCTGGTTAATAATAGGTCAGTCGTCCCTCTAACAATGGTGAAAAGTAATATAATATGTGAAATTACTACTACCAAACCTTTGTTATATCTAGGATGCTCAACTTCACTACTTCCGTTTCTTTTAGTTGTTCACGATACAAGTAGTGACCATTGACTTAACCATAACCTGTAGTATACATCAGCACTTATTAAACTCAAATATAGAAACTTGGCAAAAGTTTCAAGAAGCACTTGACAACAATATTCTGTCTGCTTGTAAGAGTGTTAACGTATGCACAAAATTAAACGAATACTGCGACAAAAATTACACTACACATGCAACTAGCCAATAAGGAAGAAATATCGCATGGAACTTGCGGCAAACCCAACACGTGCTAACTAAATGTAGACCTTTAAATGTGATTTACAAGATGGAATATTATGTCACAGGAAGACAAATTTAAATCTCAACTAAACAGACTTACAACAACAGACCAGAAAATTACACTGACCATAAAGATTATGGAATCACTTTAAGAATTTTCCTAATAAAAATTACCTACATTTTTCGACGTTACCAATACACACAGGGACAAGACAGTAATGGAAGAACAGACAGAAGATTTTCTGGATATTTTTATAACATTTTTAGGTTTCCAGAAAATGCTAACTTTGATGTTGACTGCAAAAAAGACAGTATAAAATAATGTTTCGCATCGTAACGTATTCTATAAACCCACCCTCTGGGTAGACATTAGTAATTCGGATCCATGACAATTTGTCACCTCTATGATAAATGATTCTCGATTTAAAACAAACTAACTTTTGATGATGCATTCTAATTCATAAATAGAGTTTTCTAAAATTTGGTTTTACTTTGATTAAACATAAGATGCATACATTATGAAGATTATAACAATAAGACTTCATTGTGGTAATTAAATGAAGTTACCAACAAAAGTTCTCTAATTTTGATAAATGTTCAAGTTTTTGAACAATGTTTCAATTGTAGACAATTTCCTAAGTTTTTCTTTACATGAATTGAATCGTCATATTTTTTGTTTTGTGTTCACACAAAATTGTGTTTTTCGTATATTTATGTCTTTTGTAATGGAATACTGTTTTGTTAGCATGGACACTGCAAACGCTTTGCAATTAGATACTAAAACTTACAACGTTACAACACTACAAGTATATACATATTAAAATACAGACTCTACGAACTGGTAGAAACGTTTATTAAGAATAAAAACAGCAAAAACTATTTAGTAGAAATATTTGGTAACATTGTTGATACATCATCACAATGTACTCCACAGAGCTCACCAGAAAACAGTATTAAATAGAAATTAACATAACAAAATATTTATTTAATAACTTAATCTAATACAAAGAAAAAAAGTGGCTCTGAAGATGGAGTTGTTATATGGAAGTAATATCAAATGGAAGCAAACGATGTCTATGCCTGGATTGATAGAAACCAATATGGTTTGGTTTGAAGTTCGCGAGTGCTGTTTGCGCTAGTCTTCCCTAATTCAACAATGTCAGACTCTGGGGTATGTGTATGTGTTTTCTTATAGCTAGAGGCCCGGCATGGCCAAGTGTGTTAAGGCGTGCGACTCGTAATCTGAGGGGCGTGGGTTCACATCCCCGTCGCGCCAAACATGCTCGCCCTTTCAGCCGTGGGGGCGTTATAATGTGACGGTCAATCCCACTATTCGTTGGTAAAAGAGTAGCCCAAGAATTGGCGGTGGGTAGTGATGACTAGCTGCTTTCCTCTAGTCTTACACTACTAAATTAGGGACGGCTAGCACAGATAGCCCTCTAGTAGCTTTGTGCGAAATTCCCCACCCCCCCAAAAAAAAAAAAGCTTAACAACAATATCACACATTTCCAAGTTACCTCGGAGTAAAAGTTGAAAGTATTAAAATTAATCTAATTGCTGTTTCATATAGATAATTATTAGGTTTATTATATATTAAACATTGTATTATATATTTAATCCCACAGAGATTTTCAAGAATTAGGGACGGCTAGCACAGATAGCCCTCGTGTAGCTTTGTGCGAAATTCAAAAAACAAACAAACAAACAATCTTATAGCAAAGCCACATCAGGCTATCTGCTGAGTCCACCGAGGGGAATGGAATCCTTGATTTTAGCGTTGTAAATCCGTAGACTTACGTCTGTATCAGCGGTGCCAAAGACTCAAGGGAAGGCAGCTAGTAATCATCACCTACCGCCAACTCTTGATATACTCTTTTACCAAAGAATAGTAAGATTAATCGTCACATTCTTTGGTGGGACGAGGATTCGAACCTGTGACCATTAGATTGCGAGTCGAGCTCCCTAATCACCTGGCCATGCCGAGCCCAAAACAATGTGATAAAAGGGGCATTAATATAGGGAGAAGAGAAACTAAATCAGACTTTAAACATCCTGGAGTTTACCCCAAAATACTGTCAATATTAACAACAAACATAGAAGATAAAAGCTTGCCCAGTAAATGCTGAGATAAAAACTGATTAAATTAATATTTTCGTCGCTCATTTTCTTTCGTTTCTGAATTCAAATGTTTCATAATATTTGGGAAGTATTTTTAGGAAGTACCTAGATGACGCTCTGATTCTTTTGCATACGTTGGAAAAGACGCAGAGGCTTGTTTGTTTGTTTGTTTTTTGAATTTCGCACAAAGTTACTCAAAGGCTATCTGTGCTAGCCGTCCCTAATTTAGCAGTGTAAGACTAGAGGGAAAGCAGCTAGTCATCACCACCCACCGCCAACTCTTGGGCTACTCTTTACCAACGAATAGTGGGATTGACCGTCACATTATAACACCCCCACGGCTGAAAGGGCGAGCATGTTTGGCGCGATGGGGATGTGAACCCGCGACCCTCAGATTACGAGTCGCACGCCTTAACACGCTTGGTCATGCCAGGCCTGACGCAGAGGCCACTTACATTCAAATAGAAATTTTTAATCAATAAACGAAACTTATGTAATATTATTCAATAATTGTCATTGTTTTAATTATTATTTTTATGCATGCGATTGTGGAAGAGGAATTAGTTTATTTTAAACTAATTTGAGTTAACTCTTTTTTGAAACACAAAGCAGGTATAAGATTTCTAGGAGGAAGCGCGTCACCGGGAAAGATTTATTAATTTTGATATTGAATGGTACGTCAGCTACTCCATATGCTGGACGTACAAGTTTATTATAACATGTAATAACACTTCTATGTTCTACAAATATTATTTTAATTCTATGTTTAAGAAACAAACAAACATCTAACTCTTATGTAATCCAACATGTCACCCTTCTCTGCCAGTTCCATTATTACAAACACGCTGTCTTGATAATCAAACATACGGTGGAACTGTATGATATGAGGGTGATGCAATTCTCTAAGGATTTCCCTCTCGCGGGGAAGGAATCGTGTTACAAAGTCTCTGGATGCAAGATTTTGTTGATGATTTTCACTGCCATTCTGTGTCTTCCGTCAGTTGATTCCACAATCCTAATAAGTAATAAAGTATTACATTTTACACATATGGTTACTTTCAATATATCTTACAACCTGTTGTTTATTTCGAATAATGCAATAAATAAAATGACATTAGCTAAGTAACAAAACTTCATTATTTCAAACAAGGTTCTTTATTTCGGTTAAACAGACAGATCAGGCGCCTGTCTTTTCCAGAGGGGGGCTGAAGTGAACTAGAGAGAATATTGAGGAAGGGGTATCTGCCATCAATATAAGTAGATCATCAACGTGGTGGGATTGTTTGTCTACGCGATGGCTATCTGCACTAACCGACCCTAATTTTGCAGTGTAAAACTAGAGGAAAGGCAACTAGTCCTCACCACTCACCGCCAATTCTTGGGCTACTCTTTTACCAACGAAATACGGGACTGACCGTAATATTATAACGTCACCCGGGTTGAAAGAGCGAACATGTTTCGTGTGATGGGGATTCGAACCCCGACCCTCAGATTACAAGTCGAGAGCCCTGACCATTTGGCCACGCCGGGCGACCCAAGGTGGTGAACAAAATTATTGTGGTGGCAAAAGCAAATGTTGAGGCAAATATAAACCCCATCAATCCCTCTTTAGCGTAGCCTTGTATACAACGTAAAATCATTTTTTCTATTTTCTTTAAAACGTTTCATGTCAACAAATTTACCTAACGTCATCAAGTGAGATGCAAGATTTGAGGCTAATATTGTTTGCTTTGTATTCAATATATTTCGCTGTAATATCAGAGTAAACGTTTTCTGATTGGTAAATGTACAACAATATTTGTTATGCTTAATTTTTTAAAAATAAACTGAGAGGAGTGATTTTACATTGTTTTATAGCTAACTGTTTTACGTTGTTATGTCTAAAATTATATAAATTACAATTATCCGTTTATTGTGTTTGAAACAATGCGCGTTATTAGTTGACGCACATTCACACATTAAACTATGTGGATAAAATATTAAATCTCAATAAATCTTTCATATCCATATATATGTTTTGTATTTCTGTGTAGCTTTATAAACGTTTATAAATCAGTAATAAGTTCCGTATTGAAGGTAAAATGTTTTATTTATTTTTGTTTATTGTACTAAAGTTCCACCAGGTGAAACTGATAGGTTTATACCTCTTATTACGGGATTTTGTTTAATTTCTTACCGAACTTTGCAATAAGAACCCTCTCCAATAATTCTGCCCAATTTATAACCATGGTTTAATAAAATTTCCACATCTGAATTTACATAAACATAGCTTGAAGACGTTTTAGAACAACCTTTACTTAATTTATCATAGCCTCGTATCATGACTGATCTGTTTTATTTCTTCACTTGATTTTGAGGTTTTTAGATACAATGAAATTTTGATGAGTTAATTTAACTAATATTTATGTTGATTTCCTGCTACGTTGACGAGTGACTTTTGATTTATGTCCTAACCAAATAATATTGTCATGGTTACATTCAGAAGTCCAACAATATACACGTCGTCCTCTTAGCGATGATATTAATCATACAAGAACATTGTTATAAAATTTTCCGTTAGTTTCATTATTGGAATTTACAAAAAACTGCTTACATTGAAATAAAACAATTTTTTTTTTATAAGTTAAACAAGACTATTTACTTTGTTGGTTTGCAGTTAATCATTACCAGGCATAGCAGTAGGTAGATTAAGTTTCACTGTGTCGGTATTTGGGTATTGATGTTAAATACCCAGGAGGGTCAGGTACATTTGACCTCTTCCTCCCTCCCGAACGATTATAGCGTCTGTCTTTAGGTTTATTTTTTGTTAAAGCTTTGGGCCAGAGTAAAAGTATAACATCATACTCAGGCCCATTTAAGGGCACAGTCCATGCATGGACGAACAAGAAGTTTGTTTTTTTTTCCTTTTATTATTTCTCTTGTGTTTTTTTTTCTTCATTTTTTATTTTTTTATTTTTTGTATTTTCATATATATATATTTTTTTTTGTATTTTTCTCCTTTTTCTTCATAGAGAGAATGCTACTACTACTTGTAGTAACACACACACACACACAAAAAAAAGAAAGTAATAATAATAATTATTATTCAATACTTGAATAATAATTCAATAAGAGAGAAAAAAGTAATAATGATTAAAAAAAGAAAAATAATAATTATAATAATAAAAAAAAGAAACAAGGACTATGTGTCTAGTGCATAGTGGCCAGCTTGTGCTACATTTCTTAAATATATGTTAAAAGGGGAGAGGTATTTAGGACTATTTACATCATGTACGTGATATCTGTCGAGATCACACATTAAGTCATTTTTTATGCCAATTCTTATTGAAATATTTTAGAGAATTATGCAAGAGTCTTTCAGATATTGTGTCTATGTTTGCATACTTGTGCATGAATTAGGTAGATTAATTATAGTATAACAGGTTTGATTTGAATTTCGCGCAAAGCTACACGAGGGCTACCTGCGCTGGCCATCTCTAATTTAATAGTGTAAGACTAGAAGGAAGACAGCTAGTCATCATCACCTACCGCCAACTCTTGGGCTACTCTCTTATCAACGAATAGTAGGAATGAGCGTCACATTATAACACCACCCAGGCTGAAGGGGGCGAGAATGTTGGTGTGAAGAGAGATTCGAACCCGCGACCCTCAGATTACGAGTCGAGTGCCTTAACCACCTAGCCATGCCACTCCTAACAGGAGAATAATGTGTGTGTTTCTTATAGCAATGCCACATCGGGCTATCTGTTGAGCCCACCGAGGAGAATCGAACCCCTGATTTTAGCGTTGTAAATCTGAAGACATACCGCTGTACTAGTGGGGACATCAGGAGAAGAAATAGGGTAAAACAAAATACAAATTCAGATAAAATAGGTTAAAATTACGTCTGGTTTTACTTTCACGGGTTTCAGTCAGTTGGTTCTCAGTCGACTAAACTACACATTTCTAATTAATTATATTTGTCAAAAGACATTAGTTTGTTTGTTTTTGAATTTCGCACAAAGCTACTCGAGGGCTATCTGTGCTAGCCGTCCCTAATTTAGTAGTGTAAGATAGAGGGAAGGCAGCTAGTCACCACTACCCACCGCCAACTCTTGGGCTACTCTTTACCAAAGAATAGTGGGATTGACTGTAACATTATAACGCCTCCACGGCTAAAAGGGCGAGCATGTTTGGCGCGACGGTGATGCGAACCCGCGACCCTCAGATTACGAGTCGCACCTCTTAACACGCTTGGCCATGCCGGGCCATAAAGACATTAGTACTGGGCTGTTACATATATTTTTTTCAACACTGTATTCTTTAACTAGTTCCTCAGGGATTTTCAATAATTGGAAGAGTAAATAACAATGGTATTTCAGTAATAATTAATTATAAGTATGGTTTTAATTAATTATTTACGTCATACCAGTTCTGGATTGAAAGAAACGCGCCATGAGCAATAAATACGGCAAACATGATGCGGTTGAGATTATATTATCATCATGTTTCAACAGCACGTGATTCAAATGTCACCACTGCCGAGTTAGGGTATTATAGGCAAAATCTAACAGGTAGTGACATCTAGGAAACAAAAATCAGAACTTTAATAAATTAATGCACCATTTTTATACATCTCCGAGTTGAAATAATGGTGATAAATGCAAGAGAACTGTGAAAAAACATCAGCTATCTAATATTATATTTATTACGTATACTATCTTAGTGTTAGATCTGTTGATGTCTATCGGTTTTCGATATCGATTATGAGTACAGCTCAGATATCCCTTTGCGCATGTTTGCCCTTAACCACAAAAAAACAAAAAAAACAAAACAAATTTTGATACACTCTACAAGTTCGAATATTCTCAGTAGCTCGTAGTTTAGCTGTGGTAGAAAGGTTTCTTCAAAGCTGGCGAAACATGATTATAATTAATTATAATTGTTATAAGAAATTGGAATTAGGCCTATTATATTTTTGAAATTGCATTCTTTATCTGGCCCCTTACGGATTTCAAAGAATTAAAAGTGTAGAAATGAACAATGGTCAGACTTGTAATAATGATTTACTAAAAATAATAATGTTTTTGTAATTGTTTTACAAACAAAAGATGAATGACGAAACGTAAACAGTGAATTTTGTTGGTGTACATTTCGACAGTAAAGTTATAAAAACAACCATTATTTCTCACACGATAATAAATACTCTATTTCTCTACCGAAGTTTCACCACTGTGGCTTCACGAGGGCTGGTAGTACCATAACTTACCTTACACAACACTAATCCACTAAACGACGAAATTCACATGTCTCCACTAGTGACAACTGCAGCAAACGCAAACTAACGTGGCAGGGGTTTAGTTTAGAGAAAGAGAAATCTGAAGAATTCTCTCTCCAACTGGGGTGATCAGGAACGTTGTGGTTCCTCTTCGTCCCCTTCGTGAAAGATTATTGAAATTAGCAGTTTTTTTGTTTTTCTTTTATTTTTACTCTGTTTTGGGTGAAGGAGTGAGGTTGGTCATAATATTGATGAGCGAGACAAAGGTAGCACCGGAGAAACCAGCCAGACCAGATCCCGAAAAGCAGATGTCAAAGTAAATATGAACATGAACATAAACGCGAAGCGACCCGATTCAGGGCTGGGCAATAAAGTTGCCTTGGCTGGGATCTAAAGATCCAAAATCTGAGATTTGGATGTGGGGGGAAACGGGTGTGCCCCGAGAAAACCCACTTTCACAGGACAGGCGCCCAAAGATTTACCTGTCCTGTGCCCGAGACCTGAAAAAGAAATACATAATATATATGTGAGGTTTGTCCTTTATATACTTTGTTGTGTGACTTGTAATTGCTGAAATATGTTGTATGGTGAAATATATTTGGTTGGTGCACTGACTAATTTACAGAAACTACTGCAGAAATTAAACATATCTTATATAAAGACAAACCCACATTAATAATCCAATATTTGTTTCACAAGTGGGAGTTGTCTGGTTAACTGCCATCTTGTTTTGTGGGAAAACGTACACTAAAGTTCTACAACATTAGGTCAAAACAGCTTCTAGAAAACTTAAAGAAACTATTATAGAATACATTTTATACTTAAGACAAATAAAAATCCACAAATGTTTACTTTATGCTTAGAGTTATGTCGAGCTGGAGTGAGGTCAAAAGGCGTCTTTCTTCTATATCGAATAAGCTGCTCTAGAGAGACTTTCAAGAAATCTTCAGTCATGGGAAATGACAAAAAGTTGTATTTCAACCCTATAAAGATTGTTTGTTTTTTGAATTTCGTGGAAAGCTACACAAGGGGCATATGCACTAGCCGCCCCTAATTTAGCAGCGTAAAACTAGAGGGAAGGTAGCTAGTTATCACCACTCACTGGCAACTCTTGGGCTGCTCTTTTAACAACGAGTAGTGGGACTGACTATCACATTTAGAAACGCACAAATTATGAAAAAAGTATAACTGGTAAAAACCAAATAACCTCACCAGACAATATAATAAAAATCTAGAAAACATATATAAGACCTACCATAGAATATACATGACCAATATGGTTAAAAATAGTACCTAAACACAAAATTGAGTAATTACTACAGCATACAAAGTCCTTCACAGTACATCATAAAAATGTATACAAACATATACAAACCACAGCAGGTAGACTCTAGCATAATTCTCTAAATTACTTTTAGAAAAAAAAAGTGTGGTTTACTCTGACCCTCTTGTAACATCACCATAAACAGGAAACAAAACAGCAGCACGAACAGGAGAAAGTGATCCAAATGAAGCTGATCCTTTCTGGTCTATCAGACCAAAATCCCACCAATAAGAAGCAGCAACAGAACGTTACGTGTGACAGAACACTATTTACTTCTTGAAACAACAAAAGTGTGATTAAATATCGAAACAAAACTATTGAATTTGTGAAGTGCTGTATTATATAACTGTATTACTTTTAACTTTCAAAACATGATTAAATCTAGCCATTATCAACATGTTTAGTTGCTTGACACATCTACAATGATTATCAAGCAAAGCTCACTTTGATGACACTTAGTGGAAATATGACGTCACCCTCTACACTATTCCTAATTGAGGTTAATCATCTTGCTTTGACACCTGGCGGCTTGGCTGGCAACTACTGCACTACTTACTAGGAAAACCTTTATATCAAAATAACACCACAAATTTAACTGACAAAAAGTTGTCACAGCTCCATATTTCTAAATAAAAAAATGATCACACATATATTACATTATGATTCATCTCTTCACTTTGTTCTCGCACGCTCAGTTACTGACATTCTGTAATAAATATCTTTCACATCCTCCTGTTATTAACTGGACCTATCCCTTCATTCTACTGTGATATTAAAGGTTAATTTAACCCTACACGAATATGTCACATTGTTTCAACTACATTGTAAAAATTTCATAAATATTTGCTGTCTATTTGTATCACTTGTTCAGATGGAAAGCAGTAACATTACATTAAGATATTACCTGTGGATGAAAGTAAATCAGAGAAGATAAAATAAAGCAAACAATGTGTCACCATTAAAACTTGACATCATCAGGTAACGGTTAAATATCTGGACTGAAATCAGGGCTGCAGATATACGTTTTTCCTCAGGAAGACAAATCTGACTAGGTTACCATTTTGACTGGAGAAACGTACGTCCGATTGGACGTAATATATAATCCAATTAAATTTAGACAAGACATACTGACATTATTTACTATTTAACATAAAACTGTTTTATTTATTATGTTGTTTCTTTATATGAAAACCACACTGTAAAAAGTAATTTGAGAAAAAACAACAATAATTGTAAAAATCATTTTGAATTTTTAAGGTAAACATAGCTTTATGTAAAGATTACCCTTTGGGCATTGAGTGCATATCTGCATAACAAATTTCAAAGTTTAAGTATAAAGAAAGTAATTAGAGCTCTATTTAAAAAAATTCTAACAAAATTATTTTACAATCAATATTGCATAATATTTACTTAATGTAACTCACAAAGATAAACATAATTAAAAGTTCTCTGGACAATGATCAGGACCTAACTCTTATTTGTAGCTCTGTGTAATGCAACATGCTATCATGACATCAAGTCTTCTACTTATGTTCAAGGTAATGTAAGGATTATATATCTATGTTATGAATAAAAGCCCTTTTCTGCTCCATTGATTCTAGAAACGACAGGTTGATCACTAAGCAAACCTTTATTAATCATCAGAAGTACTTTTAATTTTCACTGTTTTATGGCTATATATTTTATGTTTGACAACCGAGAAATTATTAAAAAAAAACTTTAACTGTATCCACTTTGAAAATAAATTAATTTTGTTCTGCATTCTTTGATGGATTGCTTTGGCAGAATGTTCATGATGAAACTCGTAGAATGGATGGCAAATGCTTGTTGCAGAGACACAAGTGTAGAGGACAATGCTTCAAAGTCTTCTACCTTTCATCTTCAGGTCAGTGTGTGTGTAAGGTGTTGTCGGTCTTTATAGTGTCCTGGTGGATTGTGGAGAGTGTGTTATGACTGGTTGGATTTCACCATTTCTGACTGAAGGAGATATTTCCTGTAGATTCAACCAATGGTAGCCACAGATTACCTCTATTTGGGAATCTCTGTTTACTGAAGGTGTTAATAGTGTCAATATGAAATGATTCTTTGATTTTTCTTGCCTTTCAGAATTTGTCTGTGTCAATGATTCTAGTTTTTCCCAATTTATTCTGTGTCCAGTTGATGTGGTGTGCTCTGCAATAGCTGAATTTTGTGTTTCACGAGTCTTGGTGACCTGAAGACAAAAGACTTTCAAACGCCTTTCTCTAACCTTGTGTCTCCACAACAGGCAGTTCGCTCTCCATTCTACAAAGTTTCATCAATGTTGTTCTGTTCTGTCTATAAACTCTCAAGCAGTGTAGTTGTATAATTTGAATACCAAAGAGCTTTGAAATCTTCAATAGTAGTATTTCTGAAAACAATTTACTGTAACAGGCATGTAATAACATACACCTTTTACATGTTTTTTTTCAACTCTGCGAATAAAAAACATTGATAAAATAAAAAATAAAAAAACAGCTTGATACACAGCCTTCATTTTTATGTTGCTATCTCCTGGGCCACTGACAATTACTGGAACTCCCTTGTGAAGACCCACCTTTCTAATATGTTACACTTCTCCCTTCTCTCCTTCTCCTTCCATGCTGATTAACCCTCTAAAGATAAAAGGTTTCAGTGAAAATTATACTCAACAAAATGTTGTCATAACCCCCTTGAGACAGCTGCAGTATAATATATGAGAGTTAAGTAGATATACCAGAACTTTTAATGCAATATGTGTACCGTCAGAAAATTTGGCAGACTTAGTAAAGACTGCAAGCCTTTTGTGTCCAAACACTCAGATTTTTTTAATGGAATATTTTTACTAAAGATTTGTTTGTGAAAATAGAATCTGTTTCATTGCTAATCTGAACTCAAAGTCATTTTTCATGCCAGGATTAAAACTATTCTTTGCTATCAAAATATCAAAAAAATTATTTCTGTAATTTCTATAACCTCCTCTCATTACTGTATCCAATAATATAAAAATGGTCTTTACAAAGCA
This sequence comes from Tachypleus tridentatus, assembly GCF_004210375.1. Lineage (NCBI taxonomy): Eukaryota > Metazoa > Arthropoda > Merostomata > Xiphosura > Limulidae > Tachypleus > Tachypleus tridentatus. Next base: position 8,765,704 of record NC_134830.1, on the reverse strand, counting down.
ACCTGATTTGGGTGTTCTAGTGTTAAGGACAGTCATGTATCATTTATAACACATTGTATGTTTGTATATATTATTACTATTTACCACTAACTTCTTAAATTTCACTTACTTTTCTTAAAACATAGAAGAGCAATTAAAGGAGTATAGGAAACCGTTATCTATTTTGGTTATGAATTTTGTTCTTGTTTGTTGTTTGCCAAAGTTTGCTAAGCCTATCAGGTTTTATATGTGAAAGATATGAAACAAAACAAATATTTGATTTTGTTCATTTGAAATTACTATACCAAAACCACAGAATTCCATTATAATTAATCATATGTAGTAACTAAGCTGAATTTGGGGTCTTAAAAAACATTAACTTTTGAACCAACTAAAGACTCAACTTACCAGTTTGATATCTCGAATGGAAAGAACAAGTTGATGTCATGATATTTCAAAATGACTGAGAAAGCCACTAAGGGATATTCTAAGCTTTAGATTGGTTTTTTACATGTCACAGACAGAAGTGGATGTACAGAAGAAAGTGTTTTAAAAAATGAAAAGGGATAGGTGGAGCCACTGTATGTGTTTTAGAAGATGAACAATATCTCACTTATAATGAAAAGGGATGGGTGGGGCCACTGTATGTGTTTTAGAAGATGAACAATATCTCACTTATACAAAAGACAGGGGGTTCTTGTATTTTATTCTATCTTGTAAGCATTGTTAATTTGAGTTCCTAAGTTACACTAAATTAAAAACTTTGTATTTGGACATAGCAAACATAATTTGAACCCACATTCCATTCAACATACCATGTGACACACAAATATTTATATATAGATGTGTTATTTCAATATTTACTTTTAAATTAAGAAACTATAATTAACATGTAATACTAAAACATGAAATATAATCTACAATTTGATACCAAACTTACTGACATAAATTCAAAAAATAACAGTTCAATAAAGTTTTGAAAGCAAGTCAACAGATGAGATGACACGGCCTTTGATCTTTGACCTGTCGAGATAGGGTTAAACGCATTATTTCTAACATGTATGTAGAAACATTCATTTCAGTGTCAAAGTACTTTATCACAAAATTTTCAGCATCAGTGCAATATAATTGTACTTCACCAGACTTAACAATGAAAACTAAGTCTTACAAATCTATACCAAAAATCACTCATCTGCTAAAATAGTATGCAACCATTAAAACTATCAAAAATAATCATTAATGTAAAGTTGTGTATTATAAAGTTTACCTTGGGATCAAAGTTTTTATCATCGGGGTTAAACTCTTTCCTGTTTCTCTTAGAAATGCTCTGACCTACATAATAATAAAAAAAAAAAGTTTTATATTCCTTTTATCATATTAATGTTTCATATGTAAGTTTTCTTATGTTTAAAATTGCAATAATATAAAGTTTTAATGATTTAGATAATATTAAAAGTAAATTTGAAGTTGTATTTATTTTAATTTGAACAACTTATAGGTTTTCTTTCTGTCTACTTGTTTTGTCCACTTGACATTTTTAAAAGAATGCCAAAGTATCAGCCACTAACCTTTAAAAACAACCATGTCAGTTTCACTATAATCAAATGCTTGGAACGTTGATTGTGAGGGCTTTCCTCCTTTTGTGGACGTAATAAAGGAAGGTTTTGTAGTTCTAATGTCTGAAATGGCTTCTATCTTTTTTTTCTTTCTTGTTTTTTGACAGCTGTATTCAATGAGATTTAACAAATATATTTTTTTCCTTATGTAAACTAAATATTCCAAACTTTTAGTAACCCATATTCTTAATGCCATATTATCAAATAAAAAAGACTTAGTAGAAAAATATTAATTGCCAACGAACTACAAAACTACATTATAGAAGCAAATAATTTAAATTTACTAAAGAATTAATGATTGCTTTAAAAATTTAGAGATAGCTTAACTGGGCAATGAAGAAAACTTTAGTATGCACATATAAGATTTTAAAATACACAACAATAAATGATATATAGGCATGTATAAGTAGAGTTATTCACGTGTCACTTACAGAAATCCTTCAGTCCAAGGAACATGCAATAATGATAGATGAGACCACAGTTTCTTCAATAAACAAACATTTATCAGAATGTATAAGGTATGTGAAGTATGGTGCAGCTGTTACAAAGTTCTTAACAAATGTAGCCACTGAGGATGGAAAAGTTAAGACCACTGTTGGTCATCTAATGAAGTGCCACACTAACCTTGGGCATCACTTGGCTACAATTGTTTCTTTAGCGAAGATAGTGCACCAACAATAACAGGTAAAAGACAGGTGTTGGTGTGCAGGTGAAATTAAAGTACTTCTCCTTTGAAGTACAAACTGATGATGTTACCCATTATCTAAAGTTAGCTGTGACACATCCAATTAAAAAGTGGGCACTTTCAAGACATTTAGATATAATTTTAGCTTTGTATTGTTTCATGACAGGGTCACATAACTGTACTTCAAAACTCAATAGTATTTAAAAAGTGTATGGGTAAAGAAAAGAAAAGAAGAAAGTGGCAGCTTTGTCAACTAAACACGTCTAGGGATTAGAAGCCAAAAGAATACTTTAGGTCCTACAGGAGTTGTTGAACAAATACAATATATTAGTGTAACATGTAAATTTGTTATGCAGTTTAACACAAAATCTTTGAAAGTTAAACAGTTAACTCTTCTTGGTAGTCATGCATAGGAAGTGTTGAAATCTTTTAAATATAGTCACAGTTCAGGATACTATTTAGCACAGACAGAGCCATAAAATATTTAGATACAAGAAATGCAAATACACTGATCAGTTATAAATTCAGTTATTCAAATTCAACCAACTTTGATGGAAAGATTTAAGCTTGTCACATCAGATTCTGACTGAGGTAGTCCAACTACACAGACCAATTTTGTGATATAGGACTGCAGTGGGAGAATACTTCAAGATGACCTCTATGTTATAAAGCAATGTCAAAGTAATTATTTGTACATGTGCACTCCCCCCCCCTTTAAGATATAATTACATATTATAAAGCCTAAACCTTAGCTTTATAATATGTAAAAAAATATTGTACCTAAGCAAAAAATGTGAAATGTTTAAAATACAGAATGCATCATAAAAACATTTTTACATTTAAGAAATTAAATCACCATCTCTGACCACACCTGGTGCCTCAGAGGCATTATTGTTAATGCCAACTTTGATTGTTTGGTTGTCAACTTGAATATCTGGGTCTTTGACCGAGTCTTTGGTAGTTTCTACAGCAGTCTGGTTTTCCCCCAGAACAATATCCCTGAAATATGCTTGTAACTGAAAGAATACAAAAGTGTCACAGCTTAAACACAAGGAACAGTTTCTATAAATTATATTTACTACTCTTTAACATGTTATACTTTTAACCCTCTCACCCTAGCTACTATTTACCTCACAACATAAAGTTTTAGTGTCTGATATTCAGAATTTTATCAAACTATTTTTTGTTCACATTATACCAATTGGTGTCACATAAAATATTAGTTAATAATACATATTTTAATAGTATATATGTTTTATCCACAGCCCATCCATAAAATATAAGTAAATGTGAATACCCACTATAAAACCATTGTTCTTCAGACAAACCATAATTTCTGTGACCTTCAAAATTTTGTTTGGCAACAGAACTATCAAAAATAAAATCAAAAACCCCTACCACATCCTCCCTTTTAGAATTTGTTATTGATTCTTTCTCATATCTAATTACGTATTACCAATAGAAAGCTGAAGTTTTCATATATTAAATGACATACTGTATAACTTGTGTTCTGGACAGAAAATTGTCAGTTTTACTCAGAGTATAGACATCATTTCTTTGACAAAATTAATGATTAGCTTGGATGAATTTATCACAACTTGTTGCACAGCTAGAAAACCAAACAAAATTGAGAGCGTTAGGGGAAATTGCCTATTCTGTGTGCTATTAGTCTATGCTAGTAGGTGCATTATTTAATTTAGTAAAAATTATTTAGTGCATTATGACTATTAGTATAAAAGAAAAGTAGAATTGAGTGTCTCTGACAATCAACAGCAAGATAAAAAAAAAAGATTTGGAAAGTTCTTTATTGCAAGTTTATTTGTAATTAAAAGAATAGCTAAAATGAAGAAATAGAGACATTTTTAGGTTGGTTAAGATTAGGTAAAATAAATAATAACATAGTAAACATGTTTCACAAAACATGTACACAATCAATTTGTAGTAGCTTGTGGGTAATGTACGTCGATAGCATAACATAAGCTGCATGTTCTCCGCATGTACAATTTAAAATGACACAGACAGTAGTTAGAGCTAAGCTGCATGTTCCCCAAGTGATGTACAATTTAAATTGGCACAAACAGTAGTTATAGCAATCAAAGGGGGTAACAAAACAACAAACAGATGAATACTGTTACAAACTTAAAGCTATTTAGTATAAGTGAAGGTGGCTTCACGTTACACTCTGAAGTAACTCAGTAAAGAAAGAAAAGATAACTTATATTTTATTTTGTTGGTTACAAGGTCAGTCAGATTAACTGATCCTGATTCTGAACAGGGTAGACATAATTATAGATAAAACATGAAGTTTTACTGAAAAAAAACATTTGAAATGTATTTGGGAGGCTTCAGAAACTAGAGAGAGTAGATCTGATATTTTTGACACATGAAAAAGTATTTTTAACCTTAACATGAAAATCATTTTACAGATCAATTACTAAAAACAAATACTCAATGTTTCAGTTTATTAAAAATATTATATTTTAAATGATTTTTTTGTATGTGAAAGATAATGTTAACTGAAAAACTGCCACATTTGTGAAGATATACACACTATTTTGAACATTGGAAGTATTCAATCTATCACAATTTTAAACAAATACAAAGAAGTCATGGGGTTGGTCAAACTGACTAAGCCTGTGTTGAGAGTTAATTAACTGACTAGTTTATACCACAAAAATTCAAAAATATATTAATAATGAGTAACTGCTTTCAAAACAATTAGCTTTATCCCTAAAACAACTTACTCTCAAGACAAATATAAAAACAAGATGTTGCTCACTTAACCATTATCAGAATAATTAATCAACTGGGTTTAACTGTACAAGATGGATGATTTACAGTAATTTCATATATTTAAGTTTTCTGTTTTTACATCAGATACCCACATAAGAAAAATAAAAAACTTCTGAACAATAGTGATTGTCAATCTGTTCTCTGAATAGAAAGGATAAAAGTAAGATAAGAAAGGTGATTTTGTCTTCCAGCTTTTAATTACTCCAAAAAAATAAAAGTCAAGCTACTCTGACTATGATTAATTTTTAAAGCTCTTTAACTCTCTCTACAGATTGCAAGTTTTTATATACAAAATATCCCAATTTTACCAAAATATTTTTTGATACCCTAAAAAATATATATCCATGAATATACCTAGTATCATGGGTATACCTAGTATCACGGGTATACCTAGTATCATGGGTATACCTAGTATATTTTAAGTAGTCCCAGTGTAAAGTGATTTTCATGTTAAAATTAAAAACTTTTCTTCATCTTAAAAATCTCAAATTTCATTTGCACGATTTTAGAAATCTCTTAAATACATTAAATAAAGAAAGAATAAACATGAAAAATAAAGTTCTCACCCAAATATATTTTCTTTCTATTGACTGTCAATGACACTTAACTGTGTCTTTTATTATACTAAGAATAGTATTACCCTAAATTATTTTTATTTAATTAAATAATACATCAAAGAACACAACTTTATAACACGCAAAAAGCAGATAATATCCCACAACTATCACAGTTTTTCTAACTTTCTAATTATGAGACAAAAGCCATTACAAATTTACTCAAACTGGTCATTATTTTTCCTGTAGAAACACTGCTTGTACTTGCAGTGAAATTAATAACTCTGTGTATATAGAACAAAAGTATAATAAATAAAGATGAAAATTTTGGCTTTCTATTGATTATAGATAATACAGAATTAAACATAAAAAATAACTGTTAACAACCCCAGAAAGTGATTTGACAGGTGGGTGTGGCAAGAGAGGTCTGATTTTGTTTGATAGCTCTGTAACCACAGTTGAAGGCAATAAAATTATGGTTTGTCTGATTTTTTGTTACATTGAATTTTGTACGTATTGGAGACGGTGAATAAAGCAGAGAGAGAGAGGATGTCTAGAGAAAATGTTACATTTCTCAGACTAGGGTAAAATTCAGTTTTATAAACACTACCTTATAAAATTAAGAACATAAAACTGGTATACCATTAAAATATGTATTAGTAGATAATGATTTTTATTATACTAATTAGTATAACACTTCAAAATCCTCAGGACAAGTGCAGTAAAGAATGCCCATGGTAAGAGGGTTAATGAAATGTAGTATAAATTGTTTGAAACATGTACTAACAAATCTTATTTTCTGTTTCAACATGGCTTTTCTGAAAGAACTAACTTGAAACAGTTATCATTTTCAAAACTTACAAGTTGCATTTTAAATAAAACTTCTAAAATGTAAGATCACACATGAATTATAGTTTGAATTAAAAGTTCAGCTACACATTTCAGTGTACGTTTGTTCAATCCTTTCATAAACAGTGATTACCGTTAAACAAAGACAGTCTTCTGGTAATTAGCAATTTAAATATTTGAAGGACTTATTACTGGTACAAATACTAAAAATAAGCACATATATATGTGCTGACATGTATTTTCAAGAAAAATTCTACATAAAAATGGAAAATATGTATAGTTATAGGAATTTTCAAACATGAATTTATACACAAGTTGGATTGAATGGCAACAGTGAAGGACTGTTTGAAATAAATTATAAAGTGTTCTAGTGAGAAATTAGTGACATTGGTTTACAGAATACAAAACAACAGTGCAAACATTGACAAATTCTTATAAACTCTCTCATGGAAGTAAAAAGAAATGCAACACACTTGTAGTATGTAAATTAACTAGAAATATGTAAAATGAAGTAGCAGTACTTCAGTAAAGAAGAATAGTTGCACATCTACAATCACAAAGAATGTATAACTTTGTAGGACAAAATAGAAGATATTAGGTTGACATTAAAACAAAACTTTAGATACAACTAGTGAATGTAAAGCACATATAAGGAGTCAAAATAACTAATTAAAATGTCCACAGAAAAGGAGACAGTTTTACAAATATTTTGAGAAAGTCAACAACAAAAAAAAGACATGTAATAATAATAATAAGTGATATAAATACTGAATATGAAGTTGATGGAAACATAAAGAGTACTTTATGTAGACATAAATTCAGTAATGAAATATGAGGTACAAACAAGTTTTGCTTCCACAGTGACAAAATTTAGTGGTGGGCATTTGTACAGCATATTAAAACTTCATTAATTTTTAGATTAAGTGAGGAAGGACAGTTAACACTTCACTTTCATGAAAATACATTTCAAAGTTGTTCAAACTTCCTCTAAAATAAAGAAAACAAACTACGTTAATTCTACGTAACTTCTATCCTTAAGATGTTATAAATAAAGAAACCAACCCTTTGAACTCGTTCCTCATTCTTTATTTCTGTTGATGAAGTTTCTTTGGTTGAAGAACTGTTCTTGACCATCAAGTACTGAGAAAAAACAGACATATGTATTGTATACAAATAATGCAAAGTAATTCAGTTCAAACATCAACTCACTAATCAGACAAAATCACATCACAAGAACATTTTCCACCTCAAACAGGATATCAATATGCGTATTCTGCAGCATATATGCCAGCATATAAAGATGAGGAGAAATAAAACTTTTGCACTTTCCATTCAGTGGCTGAAGAGATACACTCACAGCAACAGAGCTATAAGTTATGATTTAATGACAGTGACTACCATAAAAAAGTAAATATTATTATCCCCACAAATCAATTAACAAATGCTGCTTACAGTGAGTATTTTGGTTCCTAGTACCATTAAACTACCTGCTTATATCATTCTCTAGGGTGTATGAATTATTACAGATTAGAGTATCTTGAAGCATACAAGGTGGAGAGTTGAGACAATTAAATTACCAACTGTCTCAACTGCAAGTTCCAGCCTACTGCAGTTCTCTTAATGACTTATACAGAGAAGCTATGCCATTTACACATCAGTCTGCTCAGGTATGAATGAGTCAGGCTAGTGAGATATCTTGATGAATAAATCTGAAAGAAAATCTGCTAAATCAGCCCCATTTAGAAGTGAGAAACATCTTTATCTAACAGAGACTGTTTATAGCACTGAGCTTTGAAAGTGATAACTTTAAATAAAATTCCAGAACAGAAAAAAAAATCAAGTGGCAACAACAACTGTAACTCTGTATTCAGCACACTAAATATCCTAACAATCCCACACATCAAAGATTAATTAATAACTAAATCTTACATAGTTAAGTCATCAGTAACTTGGATATGCTGCATTTCAGCACATTTCTGATACTATAAATTAATACTATATACAACTTCTACCACACAACAATAATAATGCAGTATTACAGAAAGAATATTAAGGTCTGGTGGACTGTGGACAATGAATGGACAGTCTTGTCCATTGACTCATTTCCACATATTCATAGAGATAAATGTTTGAATAATTTGGAAGGCTGTTTTCATCCATGAAATCTTGAAGCTTGCAACACGGGAAGATGAGATTGAAAATGAAAGTAGACTCCTATAAGTGTTATGTAATGTTATTTAAACTTTGTAATGACATATTAGAAGCTGGATTAATTGAGTTGACCATACTGTTAAATGAATTGCTGTAAAACCAATGTTATACTGCATATATAAATAGCATTTTTGGATATCTTTTATCTATCATCATCCAGCCCAATTCAGGGTCTATTACATGATCATTATAAAGTTTAGTCTAAGAATAAACACAAATAAATATCTTTAATATTGTCAATATATCTAAATGAGAATTAGAAAGAAACTTACTGTTCATAACAGATGCAAGTAACTGGTCATGACCATGAAGTTTTCCAAACAATAACTAACAACTGACACAACCTCTTTCGAATAATTTCTAAACTTTTAAAGTTTTATCAACCAATAAACATTATAATATATAAACAACAGTAATTTTTTCTGTGTGAAATAAAACTTGAAAATATATATATATATATTAAACAATAGATAGTGCCAGTGTTATATTGGTATTTTTACCCTGTCCAAGTTCCTAAAATGTTCATATACATTTTTTTTCAATACAAGTTATACCTTTATGGGTCTGCTTTCAATCCTCTACTTTTTTGCCTTTGCCATTATAATTAATAAATTGCAGGTTCAGGTACTTTGCCATGTAAGAATATTTCTTCCAAAGATTTTTTTCCCAATATGGTCAACTCTACACAACTTTACTGAGAGTAAATTTGAACATAATGTCAAAACATATAAAAGTATAAATTTTAATAAAGGACCAATAGCAGATGATGACAAATAAATATATAAAATGATGCTCTTGGAAAAATACTAGGATGTGATACTGAAAGAATCCAATAAATCAACAACAGTGTAAGAGAACTTGTATTATCTTTCTAGTGGGCAGGTAAAGATGGACTGTATCATAATATAAAATCATGGTTGAGTAATTTTGGTATGATGTTTCTTTAACAACCCAGTAACCAATAAAAGTCTTTCTAATTGTGACATTTTACTCTTTCTTAGTAAAAATAAAAAAAAATTCAGGTAGTTAAAGTTATAAATTGATGCTAATTAGACTTTTCCAAGTTTCAGTCACATAGACTTACTAGGCTAAAACCTTTAATATCTTCTTCATTTTACTCATTCTGCACAACTGAATTAAAATTCATGGTAATGGTAAATGTGTATTAGAGATTATGATATTACAGATTTGTAAATGTGGGCCTTAGAGATTATGATATTACAGATTTGTAAATGTGGTCCTTAGAGATTATGATATCACAGATTTGTAAATGTGGTCCTTAGAGATTATGATATTACAGATTTGTAAATGTGGCCTTAGAGATTATGATATTACAAATTTGTAAATGTGGTCCTTAGAGATTATGATATTACAGATTTGTAAATGTGGTCCTTAGAGATTATGATATTACAGATTTGTAAATGTGGCCCTTAGAGATTATGATATTACAGATTTGTAAATGTGGTCCTTAGAGATTATGATATTACAGATTTGTAAATGTGGTCCTTAGAGATTATGATATTACAGATTTGTAAATGTGGCCCTTAGAGATTATGATATTACAAATTTGTAAATGTGGTCCTTAGAGATTATGATATTACAGATTTGTAAATGTGGTCCTTAGAGATTATGATATTACAGATTTGTAAATGTGGCCCTTAGAGATTATGATATTACAGATTTGTAAATGTGGCTCTTGGAGATTATGATATTACAAATTTGTAAATGTGGTCCTTGGAGATTATGATATTACAAATTTGTAAATGTGGTCCTTGGAGATTATGATATTACAGATTTGTAAATGTGGCCCTTGGAGATTATGATATTACAGATTTGTAAATGTGGCCCTTGGAGATTATGATATTACAGATTTGTAAATGTGGTCCTTAGAGATTATGATATTACAGATTTGTAAATGTGGCCCTTGGAGATTATGATATTACAGATTTGTAAATGTGGCCCTTGGAGATTATGATATTACAGATTTGTAAATGTGTGTCCTTAGAGATTATGATATTACAGATTTGTAAATGTGGTCCTTAGAGATTATGATATTACAGATTTGTAAATGTGGTCCTTTAGAGATTATGATATTACAGATTTGTTTTCTTTTCACCAAAATAAAATTAAGAATTTGATGTGACAACATAGAGCTGTGATCTGTTCTTTAATAATATCATAAAAAAAATCAATTTGAAAACATGTACAACCAAGCGAATTCTCTCATCTTAGAAACTGATGGTATGATTTTATATGAATATTTATGAAACAGTTTGGTTTGTTTCATATTACACTTTTTATCTCGCAAAAGTCTCCATTTATTATGTTAAACGACGCTTATGTATCACAAGCTCAAACAGCCACAAATGTTAATTTAGAAGTTAATTAAATATTGATATGTATTACATTTATGATATTTACCAACAAGATTGATACAGATTAATCTTCTTTCTTAACATATATATATATTATCATGTACAAAAAACAATACAAATTATAATAACAGTTATTAAAAAAACAGTTATCACAGATAATGATTTCTACACAACAGTTTTACAAACTTGTAAACAATACTGAGGACTTATATTTGGTCTAGAACTGAGTATTTTACTGACAGTCCAGGTCCATAACTAACAAATTAATTCTAAGCTTAAACTAGCGAGGTTGGTTGGTTGGCCCCATGTTACCAACATTTTACTCATGAAGATATTTAATGTTCTTGTAGAAATACTAATACCACAAGTTAATTTCCCGTGAAGTTGAATGGTTTGTAACATTCAAAATCTACAAACGTTCCTGATCAAATTCTGTAGTTTTCCAATTAATAAGTGTTAATTACAATGACAGCTTCAGAGGCTTATAGTATACTAGATTAGCTGACCAATAATACTAATAACTGCATTAGTTTTATATACCAACCACGCAAGATTCTTGAATGTTCAACAATATTCAAAACATGTAAACCACATATTGCTGATTTTTACTCTCAAGAATGTTCTACAAGTTTAGAGAAAAAGGAGGGTC